>NC_069501.1:640203991-640503991 GCF_027579735.1 Bombina bombina | reverse complement strand
AGGATTGTATATCCCATATGTCACTAGCTCATGGACTCTTGCCAATTACATGAAAGAAACGAATATCTGAATAAATGCACCAACCAAATTTAAATAAAACGTAAAAATACTGATAAACATTCGTCAGTATTAATTTGTTTTCTGTTAATTACCTTTAATCACTTAATGACTACAATGTACCTCGTACGTCGCTGGTCGTTAAGGGATTGTCTAGGTATAATAACGCGGCTCTTGCTGCGAGCGGCAATAGCATGCTATTAGGCCCTCCCTCCCTCCTGAAGGCTTGCTAAAATAGCACCGCGCTATTGAAAATATCACCCCTATAGAAAGGGTACGTCGCTAATCATTAAGTGGTTAAGGAGTTAGTACTTACCTTTTGTGCGCTGGAGAGCCCCGCTAACCCACTTCTCTGCTTCACGGCGCTCTGGCTGCGCTAATAGGAGGCTAAAGTAGAAGGTCCTTAAGTGCAGCCGCGGCGAGGTGGCTGCACTATGCTTCCTATAAGCACGGCTGGGGTTCTGTGAAGAATAGGAGCTGGTTAGCGTTCTCTCCAGCACACAAAGGTTAATATAAAGCTACAGTTGAACTTTCAATCAGCAACAAGTAGCTCTCATTATCTCAGCCAATGCAGCACTGTTGTTCTGTATTTGATTCCAATGTCAAAGTAGAATAAACTCTTTATTGATATTAAAAAATAATATATTAATGCTACCTGCAGCATCTGTTTCCTGGTACGTTTGAGTATTTTTGGCCTGAATTTTCTTCCTGGATTTATCTCTCCCATTTCCAATAATGTTTTTAAACAACTTTATCTCTGTCAAATTATACAGCCGCCCCGCTGCTTGATGTTAAGGACAAGAAAAAAGGTTTCTGGCACTAAATATTAATACAATATGTTGACTTAAGTTCCTCCTGGTTTCTCTTTCCTTATTATTTCAGTAACTAGTTCAAATAAAGTATAATAACATTGTCATATGCAATCAAAACAAAATGGTTCGTCCTACATTTCCCCCTGCCCCAAAGAGAAGGAAAAAAGGCTTTCCGCTGATCCGCAGACATAAATAAATACACGGTGGCACATATAATGTATGATTTGCAGGCCTGTATTTATATAGCGGTGACACAAGTTATTTGAACACGTGTCCTTAATAGATCTAGATAGCGGTTTAATGCATCTGGGAGATAACTGCTAACGTGTTTGAATTATCATGGTGATATATCACTATACACTGGATGTGTTATGATAGGAAACTATCTTATCACAAATTAAAATAACTATATTTTAACACAGTATACATTATACCATTATACCAGGAAGTAGCCAACTGTGTGTGCTTTACCTCAAACTGCTGCCGTTTTTACAACGAAGTATACATGAAAAGAGATATTAACTGGTCTCCTCTATGAGCTACCAACATTTCCATAATCTGCCTATTAACAAAATTACAGTCAGTGAGCTATTAAACTCCAATGTGGCTTTCAAAGTTTTGTAAATCCCGAGAGGAATTTGCTTTTGATCATATCAAAGCAAGCCCGTAAAATTAGTATTTTGTCAGTTTATTTGATATGTAATATTCAGGGTATGTTGAATAATGTATTTTTTTTTCTTTAAAGGGACAGTGTATTGTAAAAATGGTTTCCTTATAATGGGTTTACAATGACTTGCTATACGAGCAGAAGAGTATAAAATATATGAGAAATTGTTCCTTTAGATTTGTTTTATTTTGAAATAGTTGGTTTTGTTCATTAAAATGGGCTTAGCTTACAAGGAAATTAGATCTCCTTGTTTTATCACTTTCTATATATATATATATATATATATATATATATATATATATATATATATATATATATATACAGGTGGCCCTCGTTTTACAACGGTTCAATTTACACTGTTTCAGAATAACAACCTTTTTTTCCAGTCATGTGACTGCTATTGAAAATAATTGAGAAGCAGTGTATTTATTAAAATAGCCAGTAGGTGGCGCTGTCCGCTTGTTTTGCAGCAAAGCCAAGCAAGCTTAAATTAATCAGTTTAACCAGACCTGAGCTATCAAGCAGATTTCAAAGGAACAAGATCTTCCTGTCTATAAATCAGTCCAGATTGGAATGCATAGAAAGAACTGTTTGCAGACAAATGCAAGTGAAGTCTGTGTTGTGTGATTATTTTATTAGGTTTATAATGCTGTTTAGCAAATGTTTTTGTTCATTTAACTTAGTTTAAGTATATATTCTGTGTTGTGTGATTATTTTATTAGGTTTATAATTCTGTTTAGCATTTAAAGTCTTCATTTCAAAGCTTTAAAAATAATGTATTAGGTGTTACTTATGACAATTTTGAGAGGGGCCTGAAACCTATCTCCCTCACTTCCCATTGACTTACATTATAAACTGGGTTTCAATTTACAACGGTTTCGATTTACAACCATTCCTCCTGGAACCTAACCCCGGCGTAAACTGAGGGCTACCTGTATATATATATATATATATATATATATATATATATATATATATATATACACACACACATGCTTCCTTATCTTAACTATGTCTGTCTGTATACAGCCCAATACTCAGAGAGAACAACTGGAAATTAAAATTGAATTATTCATCTCTCCTACGTCGCACTGTGAGTGTAATTTATTCTGCTGGCTGTGTTTGCATAGCTTTTTAATAGCTCATACTTAAATATTAAATATTAAAATTTTCAGTATATGTGGAAAAACAACAGACAAAAACTGCTATTTCAAATGTCAATATAAATGTAAAGGATTTATTTGCAAACAATGTAATACATCCAGCAGGTAAAATGGATAATTGTGGACATATTAAAAAGTACTTTTACAGTACACTGTCCCTTTAAAGGGACATTCAAATACTTTTTTAATATATGCATCAGGAATGGCAAAGGATCTGCAAACAAAATACATGTTTTTAAAACATTTGAATATGTCACTTTATTAGCAAAGTTTGCATTGGTTGGCAGTCTATTGAGAAAGCCTTTAAAAAGCCACTTGAGTATGTTAGCGTATCTGCTTTGCTATGGCTAATTAGGGACATATGTAAATGAGCAGCTGCATTGATCTAGCATTCATTGGTTATGTTGTGAGGTCTGGGTCCTGTGTTTGCAGAAGATACTGCAGCCTGACAGTGGGAAAAAAACACAATTAGAAGAGAGAAATTACAGGAAAAGTGGGCAAAATAAATAGTGAAGGGTTATTGCAATACAAAATACAGTATGTATGATAAATTTATGGAGGATTTATTTTATGTAAAATGTTCCTTTAATAGCTTGTTTGAACAGTACATGCATTAGAAATTACATGAATAATGTGGAAAACAATATTTATTTTAAAAAAAGTCTTATTTGTTTAATAACAAGAGGTCACAATAAGCTCAAATTCTGCAGGATGCTCTCCTCCATAAAATATTTTCTTGAACAGCGATCTGTGTTCCAGGCATTCTCAATGAGCACTGCCTTAGTGTCTGGGAAGCCATGAAATATGGTTTAGCAATTCTATCACACAAGCCCTATCTTAGTAGTTAGGTGAATAGCTAACCTTTCTTAGGTTTTATCATTTTTCCATTTGTTTCCTTCAGTTTGAGAAATGTTAAAGGATATTGAAATAAACACTTGCTTTTGTGTAACACGGTGCTTGTCTCACACACCCTAGATCAGTGATGGTTAAACTTGGCACCCAGATGTTTTAAAACTACATTTCCCATGATGCACAGGCACTCTGCAGTCACTCTAGTTGTGCATTATGGAAAATGTAGTTACAAAACATCAGGGGTGCCAAGATTAGCCATCACTGCCCTAGATTGATTAAAAAGCAAATTCTGTATCCTGCCAATTCTGCCAATCAGACAGCTGGTTTACGCAATTTGCAGCAGTCTGAAAATCTAGGTTATAGATTTTTTTTTCCCCAACCTCTCTAAGGATCATATGATAAAGCCCAATGTTCACATGCAAAAAAAAGTGTTTAATGTCCCTTTAATTGAATCACCCTGATAGTCTAAAAACAAGATGATTTTGAGTGTAGCACTCAAGTATTAAAGCAATTGATTTAATGACCAAAAAAAACTATTTAATTCCCCCCCCCCCAAAAAAAAGAAACAAAATGTCCACTCTTGTTATGTGCATTTGTGCCATCAAGTTTTAGCAATTTTAAACACATAGTTTATATGCACTTGGCATGCAGATGTTTTGTGGTATTTATAATCTTAATTGGTAGGTGTATGCCAAAACATTTGTTAAGACTGTCTAAAAATTGTCTGCCAAAACCAACCTGGCATAAAGTTTGACGCGCAGTCAGTATTGCTATGTATCAATGAAAGCCTTTGGAAACTGAATGAAAGTATGTATATTGCATTTTTATACTCTGATAATTCAGAATTGAGTGCAGCTTAAAAAAACTATTTAACATAAAAGTTGAAAATTTCTCATTGAGAAATAATACTGGAGTAAAATGCACACTTCTAATTTAACAAGGAGTTTTCTCTTTTCTAAGAACAAGTATCTACCATCTGATAAATGCTGAAAATGCCACTTAAAGGGACCTTGTAATTACAACATTTTCTGTTGTTGCTGTATCATAACATAACAGCCAAGTCTAAATGTTTTTAAAACAAATGAACATCCTTTTTACTGCAATTGTTTTAATAGACAAACTCCACCCACAATTAGCTTAATTTTACTGACCTTGAGTATGTAGAAAGTTAGGGAAAGATATGTAGCAGGATTGGCCTTGATAAGTCAGTAGGGTGAATGTTAATTTCTGAGCATTAGAAAATCTCCATACTAAATTGCATGAAAAGGGGACAAAATAAATAACAAAAGCACATTGAAATGTGTATCATTACACATAACTGAATATTTTATACAAACATCCTAGTGTTTTCATAACTTTAAACCATCTTATCAGACTACAATAATACCTACAAAAAGGTGATTGAAATCTTAGACCATCTCCCATTAAGGAAGACAGAGGTGGAGAAATAAAAATACCATATTGCCTTGATTATAAGCGGTATAGGTGTGAAGTTAAAGAAAGTAAAACAACTTATAATGTTTAGAAATATTAACAGTTGTTTTCATATCCAGCATCAGTTCATTGTATGTCTGCTATCTTGGTCTTAAAAGGTACATGAAACCCACAATTTTTCTTTTGTGATTCAGATAGAACATATAATTTAAATCATTTTACATGTAATATCTCATTTGGGTCCTTCTCCTCATATGCTTTGTTTAAAAGCATACATAGGTATGCTGCAATATGCCTCTTGCCATTGGCTCACCCATAGTGCACTGTTGTTCCTTCAACAAAGGATACCAAGAGAATGGAGCAAATTTGATAAAAAGAAGTAAATTGGATAATGGTTTAAAATTTCAGAATTGTGAGGAAAAAAAAATGTTGTACACACAGAAACAGTGCCTATAAGATGATTTATGTAGTATGTATTTGAGTAAAATCTTTAGCATTACCAGCTTACTTTGTATGCTCCAGGTGGTTTCTTATAGGTAGTGTATAGAAAAATGTTTTCAGTGCTGTAAAGAAGGGTTTCTTTTTATCATAAAATACATACCAAGTTCTTCCGACCTTATAAATACAATTGTCCTTTATTATAACAATTTTTTGTGACATTTCTTGTTTTGTAGCACTTCTGACATTTTTGAAATTCATGTAGCACTCTTGATTTATTCTTCAACTCCTTTGTCTCAGGGCTTCATGTAATAATCTAATATACAAATGAAAACAGTAGACATTGGAGAATATATCATCAGTGTTCAATACATTTTAACTCCCTTAATGGGACACTGAACCCACATTTTTTTCTTGTGTGTTTCAGATAGAGCATGCAATTTTAAGCAACTTTCTAATTTACTACTTTTATCAAATTTTCTTTGTTCTCTTGCTATCTTTATTTCAAAAAGAAGGCATCTAAGCTTTTTTTTTTTTTGTTCAGACCTCTGGATAGCACTTTTTAATTGGTGGATGAATGTATCCACCAATCAGCAAGAACAACTCAGGTTGTTCACCAAAAATGGGCTGGCATCTAAACTTACATTCTTGCATTTCAAATAAAGATACCAAGAGAATTAAAGGGACAGTCTACACCAGAATTTGTATTGTTTTAAAAGATAGATAATCCCTTTATTACCCATTTCCCAGTTTTGCATAACCAACACAGTTATAATAATATACTTTAAGCCTCTGTGATTATCTTGTATCTAATCCTCTGCAAACTGCCCCTTTTTTCAGTTCTTTTGACAGACTTGCAGTCTAGCCAATCAGTACCTGCTCCCAGATTACTTCACGTGCATGAGCACAGTGTTATCTATATGAAATATGTGAACTAACACCATCTAGTGGTGAAAAACTGTTAAAATGCAATCTGAAAGAGGTGGGCTTCAAGGTCTAGGAAATTAGCATATGAACCTCCTAGGTTAAGTTTTCAACTAAGAATACCAAGAGAACAAAGCAAAATTGGTGATAAAAGTAAATTGGAAAATTGTTTAAAATGACATGCTCTATCTGAATCATGAAAGTTTATTTTGGCCTAGACTGTCCCTTTAAGAAAATTTGATAATAGGAGTAAATTTAGAAAGTTGCTTAAAATTACATGCTCTATCTGAATCATGAAAGAAAAAAATTCAGTTCAATGATAGCCTATGTACCCTGTATGTCAGCCGTTGTGGCGACCCTACAACCCTAACTGTGCCCCTAACTGACCAATTGTGCATAAGCAGAGATAGATTTCTTGAATACAAATCTCATTCAAATACTGTAGTACAACAGGAATTGTTTTGTGGATCATTATAAACAGACTAAATAAAATACAGAATGGACACTTTATGTTTGCTTTGATCTTACTTTAATGTGCCTTTGAGCAAACTTTTGCATTTTGACTTGGTGTGTGGTAAAAATGGAGCTAACCTGAATCAAAAGTGGAACATAAGATTCCTCCTGCATGACCCACAATGGTACAGCACATTCTATTTTTTTCTTCCAAAAACAATTTCACCAGCAGCACTGTGTGTTGTAGCAATTTTACAATTTTAGCTTGGGTTTTGAAGCTGTGCTGTCAGATGCCTGCACGTCACCCCAATCCATAATGCTTGAATCTTCTATTCCTTATATAATGCTGTTCTCAGCTAATAAAACACCGCCTGCTGCTATTCAGATTCATGCTAACAATTTGATGTGGTTAGAAAGCCCTGATAACTTACTGCCACATTTTTTTTACGCCTGTTCCTTTAAAATTGTCATGTTGGTAACTTTTCTTTTTTTCTTCAGTTATTATTGTAAGTGCTTTATGTGTAAATTATTATGTAGCCCAGTCTTTTCCCTTACTTTATGGAAATTCTAAATTCCAACCACATTTTTAGCTATTTTAAGAGCCGGGAATTTCAAACGAAGCAGCAATCCTGACCACACCAAAGGCCCAAAAAAGCACAAACATATAAATGGATAGCTGTAATTCAGCGTGTCAGATGGCTGTAAAGGTGATACTTTCCAGCTGTTTGTTAAAACACGAAAACTTCTGAATTCTGTGCAGTTCACAGCTTCCGAAAAGGAAAAACAATGCTTATTTTCTTTCAAATACAAAACCACATTTTACAGGTGTGAACTACTTTCCAAACCTCGAAGTCAGCCTGGGGCATGTATTGCTATGGATTTTACTGAGTGAAGGCTTGCAGTATTTTATGGGGTCGTGTAAATCATGTAAGGTAAATCTGTAAATGCAAAAAAAAGTAAATGACATATTGTAAGGATAAAAAAAAACCCACACTGGTATAAACTGTATTTTAATTAAATAAATCTATCAAAATGAAAATGTTAGTGTAAACAAAGAAAAACAGCTTGCAAACATCCCATAATTAGGCTGACCATACTGCCGCTTTAAGAAGGAACACATATGAAAAATACATATGTGAGGGTTCTTATACAAAACCATTTCTTTAAACAGCCCTGAAAACAGCCCTGACATATGTATTTTTCATATGTGTCCCTTTTTAAAGTGGCAATATGGTCAGCCTACCCATAATATTGCATAATATTGTATGCACTAATGTTGTCTTTCTGCAGCCCATGAGAACAGTCAATAACAGAGATTCATATAGACCATATAATTTGGTGATACTAATGGAGGTGACCAATAGGGACGTTTAGTGCAAAAATAAAGTCATTAACGCTTATCTAACGTCCAAGCCAAATTAATAACGGCACACACATATAGCCACGTTCTGTTTGGTAGCTGTAAGATTCAAATTGTACTTTATCTATGTGTTTAACCCAGGACACTACAATAAAATGAACATATATATTTTACATTATTATTTCCCTTAAACATGCTACAGCTTCTCTGAGATGTGAAGTTGCTGATACTTCTGGTGACCATCGGGTGGGTTGATGATACAGTAAGTCAAGTTAGTAAATGGTGTGTGTGGGGGGGTAAAATAGATTGACTTTCAAATTCAAATCTGTTTGACCAGGGGTGTCAGGAGGTGGCGGGGGGACCCCCCCCTCTGTAAATTGTTCCTTATATTTAACCATAAGAACCCACTTAAAGGGGCACTAAACCTAAAAATGTTCTTTCGTGATTCAAGTAGAGAATACAATTTTAAACAACAATCCAATTTACTTCTATTATCTAGTTTGCTTAATTATTTAGCTATCCTTTGTTGAAGAAATAGCAATGCTCATGGGTGAGCTAATCATACGAGGCATCTATGTACAGCAACCAATCAGCAGCTACTGAGCATATCTAGATATGCTTTTCAGCACAGTATATCAAGAGAATAAAGCAAATTAGATAATAGAAGTATATTAGAAAGTTGTTAAAAATTGCATGCTCTTTCTAAATTATAAAAGAAAACATTTGGGTTTCATGTCCCTTTAAGCTTCTTGATACCAATGCAACACCATTTTTAATAGTCCAGCTCATATGAAAAGACATATGCTGTATGTTGCCACTGATATTATTATGTTTTTGACAGTATATTTATTTTTGGTTTGTCTGCCCCCCCCCCCCCCCAAAAAAAGTCTGCAGACACCCATGCTTTGAGGCTTAGGGATGCTGCAGAAGTAATTAATTAGTGGTATTGGAAACTAGCTATGAGCTGTAATGTTATGGTATCCCTGTTTAGGTACAAGTAGGCTGGTCACCTAATATATAAGTATATACGTGTTGTCATGTTACTGTGAAATCAAAGTAGCATTACAGAGAATATAACATTTAACTATTGATATGTTATACTGCATGTTTAAATTGTTCCATCTGTAAAAAATTTGTTAACCCCTCAACTGCCAGAGAGGGCAGCAGAGCATTGCTTTGCATTACGTTTCAGTCTTTGACTCCAGACAGGTGTCATTTAGAATGTTGTGAAAACGGACAGAGACAATCTTAAAATGATTTCATTACAACATTTTCAATTGTGGCGTTTTTGCCTTAACATTTTAATAAGATACAAATCACAGTCACTGAGCTAACACCATTCCATCTCCCTTGAGAAAATTGACTTATGTTTCACTGTGAAATCACAAAGATTAATTCTAAAAGATTTAAAAGGGAAATAACATATTTTATCATAAAAAATTATTTTAATTAGGTAAATTGATAAATATTATGTTATATAATAAGGATGGATTGGTGATGAAATACTCAAAGATTACTAAGAATATCAAATGTGTGTAGAAAAGATGAACAAAATGAAATTAAGATAAAAAATGTTCCATAGAGATTCTGTATTTAAAGGACCAGTAAACACAGTAGATTTGCATAATCAACAAATGCAAGATAGCAAGACAATGCAATGGCACTTAGTCTGAACTTCAAATAATTAGTAGATTTTTTTCTGACAATTTAAAAAAATATGTCTATTTCCACTCCCCTTGTACCATGTGGCAGCCATCAGCCAATCACAAATGCATACACGTACAATGTGACAGCCATCATACAATCACAAATGCATACATGTACCATGTGACAGCCATCAGACAATCACAAATGCATACACACTTATTCTGTGAATTCTTGCACATGCTCAGTAGGAGCTGGTGACTCAAAAAGTTTAAATATAAAAAGACTGTGCACATTTCATTAATGGAAGTAAATTGGAAAGTGATTTAAAATTGCTGCTTGATCTGAATAATGAAAGTTTAATTTTGACTTGAGTGTCCCTTTAAAGTAGGGTTGCCACTCGTCCCTTATAATACAGAACACTTATAAGTTACACAGGCTGCAGGGTGTGCAGGGAGGAACATGAATAGTGCTGTTCAGAAACACAATACATGTTCCTCCCTGCACACCCTGCAGCCTGTGTAACTCATAAGTGTCCAGGAAAACATGGCTGAGGTGGCAACCCTACTTTAAAGGGACAGTAAAGTCAAAATTCAATTTTTATGATCCAGATAGAGCATGCAAGTTTAAACAACTTTTCAATTTACTTTTATTATCAAATTTGCTTTGTTCTCTTGGTATCCTGAAGACTAAACCTAGGTAGACAGATAGGAGCTTAGGAGTGTGCACGTGTCTATAGCAGTCAATGGCAGCAGTGTTTGGAGCTATGTATTACATTGCTATAAACAATGTTGCAAACACTGCTGCCAGATGTGCACGCTCCTGACCTCACCTAGGATTACACTTTAAAGGGATATGAAACTCAAAAATGTTCTTTTGTGCTTCAGACAGAGCATACCATTTTTAAAAAGTTTCCAATTTACTTATATTATCAAATGTGCTTTGTTCCCGTTATATCTTTGTTTCTAGTTTACACCTGCCTTCAATTAAGTAAAACACATGCAAATTCCTACAGTATTTTCTTGAAAAAGAAATCTTCATAGGCAGAATATGATGGTCGGCCAGGTAATAGCAATGTGCTTGTACCATAACTTACGATTTATTTGGCGGACTGATAATTACAACGATTTTCCTCCCTCATTCCTGTGGTTGCAGCTTATCAGTGTAATATGCCAGTGTGAAAGATTATTAGATATCTTGTTGTTTCAAACGATATACTTTGTGAGACAGAACATAAATCAAAGAATTTCCATTGTCAATTAAGCCATTAACCATGTATTTACCTTAATGCGCTTCATTTATTGTAGAAAACTATTAGTTCTTTTCTTTTTCTTTCTTTTTTTATTTTATGGCTGATGATTTTTTATAGACAATAAAAATGTTTGTTCACTGCAAAGTTGGTGACTCTCAGCAAATGTCAAAGACAATTTACTGTTTATTTTTTCCCCATTTTTTATTCTCTAAACTGAAAAAAGTACACTGCAGACTTCTCAAGGGTCACCTTTTTTAGTGGGATTCATTTAATTGTACTATTGCTTGTATATAGGTTAAACACATACTTAAAGTCAGCTGCATGGCAGCAATGCACTGCTGGGAGCTAGCTGAATACATCTGGTAAGCCATTGACAAAAATCATGTAATATGTGAAGCCACCAATCCTCAGCTAGCTCCCAGCAGTGCAATACTGCTCCTGAGCAAATAAGGTGCCAATGCATTCAAATAATTTTTACACATTCCTAATATTTTAATTTAAATGAGCAGAATAATTTTTTTTTCTGACAGATTTCAAATTTTCCTGCCCCTGTATCATGTGACAGCTATCAACAAATCACAGACTCATATATGTGTACACTGGGACATTTTGCACATGGTCAGTAGGTGCTGGTGCCTCTGTAAGTGTGCATATAAATAGACTGTGAAGCATTTGAAAAAGAAGTCAATTTGAAATTATTATTTTTTTTTTTAATGTATGCTTGAATCATGACATTTTGTTTTTGACTTTAGTGTCTCTTTAATTTTGGCAAGACATGGCTTCCCCAGCTAATTCATTCTTAGAACTTTTTTAGTGATATAAATATATGGATGGAAACAGAGATCTCACAGGCAAACCATAATCATATTTTCTTCCCAGCTCCCTTTACAACTATAGTTACTGACTGCCTTTTTGTTCCTAATACCTCACGTTACATGGAGCAATATTTAGGGGTAATTGATAATGGCACACAATGGAACACAGGGGTTCCATTGACAACACATTTTTTTAAACTCTGATGTAAGTTATTACTTTTGCAACAACCTACTGAAAAAAAAATGCTGTGGATCAGTAATTGCTACAATTTAGTGGCTTGAAAAAAAAGCATTCTTCATAAATATGTACAGAGCTTTTGAAATGCCTCAATTTCTCATTAAAATCTTCTGTTTCTGTCAGAACTCTGGAGAGACTTGTGTACAGTATCAATTATTCATTTTTTGTTGGTTGACTAGAATTATCACCTACTGCAAAAAAAAAAAAATTATCTCGGGATCATAAAAAGCCGCTTGTAGGTTAATATTTAACCCGCTTACTGCAAACTTATTGTACAAATACAGTAACATTGACTGACGTTGTATATGTTACATAGGGTAACATAGGAATAAAAAAAATCAAACATTAAAAACATGTGCTGTCACCCAGTAGACATTATGTACTAATTTCAAGGTCAGATATTTACACAGCAATTTCCCATTTTCTACTCTGCTAATAACCTCATTGTACAACGCGGCTGAACAAATGGGGATTGAAACATTAACTTGTGCTAGCCGACGCCGGACTGATGTTTTTGGTTCGTTGTCATTAAAAAAATCCAGTGACACAGGCGTAAGTAGCTGTCGGAATCAGTGCATCTTTAAAATGAACTCATTTTAAGTAGGTCAGAGATTAGTGACCATAACAACTGAGACCGTCTTGTTGAAATCGCTAACAGGTTCCTGCTGGTATTTCTAGTTGCTGTCGCCTTGTGCATTGTGCAAAGACGGTTGCACCCGTGTCTGTGTTTACATACCCTGTAAGGTATGCTAACTCGTCTGCATACACTCTGTGATAAGCTTTTTTTTTGTCAGGCTTATGTTTACAGAAAAGCTTCTGGTTTACCCAATAAAATAGAATGAATGCTGCTTGCATTTGGAGGACTTTATTAACTATATTGTTTGCAGGACCTATTATTCATCAGGTGAAAAGTAATAATGCTAAGTACAAATTCTCCAGAGGGCACACAAATCACTAGCCAAATCTACAGAAACTAATCTTGTGTATTTGAATGGTTTTGTACGTGGGTATTAGGAAGCTTTTGCAAAACTTGTATTTCTTTATCCTTCCACTAAGGTATTATTATTCAAGTGGTAAAGAAAGTAGCATGTATAGTAGTCTGAAGTAGAAATAAAAGTAAAATAAATACATACATAAATACATAAACAAAAAATAAAATACAAACTTCCCCTACATCAGAATACAAATTAAACTTTATCTCGCAAATTGACACAGATATATATGTAAATTACCACATTTGCAGCTTTTTAAGAAAGCTAAAAGCCATTTATTTCACTAGAAATCATATAATCGTTCACAAGTATGAGAAATGGAATTTGCAATAGCAGTGAACAGTGATGTGGGCATCAATTTTGTGGGCTTAATTAATTAATTAATTAATTAATTAATTAATTTATAATTCTGTTATTCTAAGCAGGGGTTGAATAATAGTATTGTGGTTTACCACTCAGGGGAAAAAAGTCAGGACAGAAGAAATAGTGTTTGTTGCAATTGCTTATTCAATCCGTGACTAGTAAAAAGTGATGCCTTGGTATATTTAGCATAAAAAAGCATGTAAGGTGAAAGTGACATCA
Organism: Bombina bombina; assembly: GCF_027579735.1. Lineage (NCBI taxonomy): Eukaryota > Metazoa > Chordata > Amphibia > Anura > Bombinatoridae > Bombina > Bombina bombina. The sequence continues at coordinate 640,490,308 of NC_069501.1, read as the reverse complement.
CCTAGGAACACACTTTCTTACTACAATTCCAAACATCAAGTTGTTTCTGCAAAATTAGTTCCATCAAACCTAGTAAGAACACTGCATAATAAAGGTTGTATATCTATTTTTGTATATAACCTTAAAGGGGCACTAAACACTAAATAAATGCTAGACAGAATGATCCATTCAAAGAAAAGATTAGTCTGAGAAGAACATGTAGATGTATTTTTCAAAGTTTCATTACCTGTTTAAATATTGACTCTAAGGGGCCTATTTATTAATGTGCGAGCAGACATGGTACAATGTAGCCTATCATGTCCGCCGCACATCGCTAAATGCCGACAGCGTATAGCATTTATCATTACACAAGCATTTATCATTACACAATGCCGCCCCTGCAGATTCGGGCGGATTGAAGACTGCAGCCTCAGAGGCAGTGGACAAGTTATGGAGCAGCGGTCTAAGACCGCTGCTTCATAACTTCTGTTTCCGGTGAGTTTGAAGGCTCACGCGGAAACAGGGGCATCAAGCTCTGGAGCTTGATAATTTGGCCCCATAGGGGCCGATTTTTGAAAGTGCGGACGGACACGATACGCCATTTCTAACAGGAACTGAAAAGAATTCAGAATGGAATTAGTTTCATAATGGAATTAAAGGAAAAGCGAACAAAATAGATAAAAGTATATTGCAGAATTTATATATATATATATATATATATATATATGAGTTATTTTATATTACTTAACGTATTTAATGCCCCTTTAAATTTAAAGTGAAACAGGAAGTTCACTGGCTGACAGGGACAACTCCCACAGACATTTTGTTTTATTTATCACACGATTATCAATTTTTCAAAAATAAAATACTGTAATAGATTTGAAATAGTCTTTTAAATTGGATTTTTTTTGAGTATCATGTAGTAACAAATTATGATTTTTTTTTTACCCAAGACACAATAGGGGGTTCCATGAACTTGTCAGCCTAGTTTCCTCAGGTGGTAAAATATGCATTGTTGGTCTAACCACATCCCAAGTCTAGCTATAGATGTGAGTGACAAGCTTAAAATCTGTTCCATTAACTTCTGACTGTGATTGGGTTTAATGACAGCACCGTAAGCCCATCGGACATTGATGGTTTAATAATAGGGACAGTTTTGATAAAGAAAAGAAAAAAAAAGTGCACTTGAAAACTCTATTTTAAGGCATCAACATAATAGGAATTACTGTGAAGATGTTTTCATCCTTTGAGTTATTGTGACCAAGGTTCATGAACTCTGCCCTGAGATATGGCCTAGGTTATCTGACAGATTCTTTGCTTTCCGTTATCTGTGAAGGATGCACTCACATGCCTCTCTTCCTTTCCCACTGAATCCTTCTTAACCCCTTAGATGCCAGGTTGCAGCTGTCCTTGGCAGACAATATTTTGTTTATTCTCCTCATCACAGATGTATAAGTAATTTGTTATTATAGGTTTATGCTCCTAAGCATGCATCCTGTAATAATTCTTAACAGCCATAATGCAAAGAAATATGTGCTTGTTTTTAGAGCGACATAGAAGTCATGTGAAACAAATTGTATAATTTCTATATAAAAAAAAGAAGAAAATACAGACATTTCTTTACCCTTAATCGTGTCCCCTGATTCAGATTTTTTTTTTTTTTTACCAGGTATGAGCAAGAGACAAAATGCATGCACACTGACTATGGCTGTATCATTAGCAGGTTTGAAAAAAATAATAATTTTCAAACGTAAGATTATTGCAAAAATGCTTCTATTAATGACCATAGATAGACTTCACATGTAAAGTGATTTGCAGTGTTGTCATGGGGTTTTCAAATTGGACAATATTCCAATCCATATTAAAAATATCAATGCACTTATTACACGCTTTTTACATGTATGGGAATCCAGTATTCATTGAGGACAATAAAACAGCTGTTTACCAATCTGTCAGAAAACACTTTTCTTGCAACCTTTTTGCACAATTTTCAAACTTTTTATTTCAACATTTTTTGTTGTTGTTTTAACTGATTTTCTAAGAAGCATAATTTGACTGTTTGCTTCGGTTTTGTATGTTAAATCTTTTGCACATGCGCAGTTTGTTAAAGGAACATAATAATCAAAATGAAACTTTCAAGGTTTAGAGGGAGCATTTAATTTTAGGAGACTTTTCAATGTACTTCTATTATTAAATTGACTTAGTCATCTTGGTATCCTTTGTTGAAAAGCTTACCTAGGAAGGCGCAGGAGCAGCAATGCATTACTGGGAGCTATTCCTATTCACATCTGTCTGTTGTCATCGGCTCCCCTGATGTGTTCAACTAGATCCATGTAGCGCATTGCTGCTTTAGAGATGATTGTAACGAGTTGTAAGCAAAGCCACTGCATTCATAAAATGCTTTAACACATTAGTTCATTTTCATTTAGCACTTTGTCCCTTTAATAGACATGATTTTTTAATCGTGCTCAAACCATACCTTTATAAAATAGGAAACTTGATTTCAAATTAAACACAATCTTCAGTTTGTTTTATTTATTAAAGCAATTGTATTTTTGACAAAAAAATATAACTATAAAAATACTTAAACGAAACCTTGTATTCAGACACATTGCCGTCACCTGGCTCCATTTAACAAACTACAGATGCAGTTTTTGAGCCCTTGCGGTGCAGCCTTGCTCATAGAAGCCTGCTTGCCGCAAGTTAAAAAGCCGCCTCTTAGGTGGCAGAAGACTTAAAAGGACATTAAACAGTATGAGATTGTAGCATAAAATGTCTAATTGTGTGTAGTAAAAAATGTTTGCCATATACTTTAATAATAATAATAATAATAATAATAATAATAATAATAATAATCTATCATCATCATTCATTTTGTTCCCTTTTTTTAGTGCATGCAATTTTAAGCAACTTTCTAATTTACTCCTATTATCAATTTGTCTTCATTCTCTTGCTATCTTTATTTGAAATGCAAGAATGCAAGTTTAGAAGCCAGCCCATTTTTGGTTCAGAACCTGGGTTGTCCTTGCTGATTGGATAGCACCAATAAACAAGTGCTGTCAATGGTTCTGAACCAAAAATTGGCTGGCTCCTTAGCTTAGATGCCTTATTTTTCAAATAAAGAAAGCAAGAGAACGTAAAAAAATTGATAATAGGAGTAAATTAGAAAGTTGCTTAAAAGTGCATGCTCTATCTGAATCATGAAAGAAATCATTTGGGTTCAGTGTTTCTTTAAGCTTGTATGATTCGGATAGAACATGTAATTTTAAGACACTTTTAAATGCACTTCTATTTTCCAATGTGCTTTGTTCTCTTGGTATCTTTTGTTGAAAAAGAATATGCACATATCCTACACTAGTGGGAGCTAGCTGCCAATTGGTGCCTACACACAATTTGTCTCTTGTGATTGGCTAACTAAATGTGTTCAGCAGCAAGCTGCCAGTAGTGCAAAGCTGTTCTTTCATTAAAGGATAACAAGAGAATGGAGCAAATTTGAAAATGGAAGTACATTGGAAAGTTGTATGAAATTGTATGTTCTATCCAAATCATGAAAGAAAATGTTGGGGTTTCCCGTCCCTTTAATTGTGAAAATTGTGGGCTTTCCAATTTTATAATGTAATGGGTGCTGCCATGTTGGAGCCTAGGTCCATTAGAGAGGACATTTAACCTCTTAAGGACATATGACGGAATTTTTCCATCATAAAACAATTGAGCAAAATGAAAGCTGTGTCCTTAAAGGGTTAAAGACAGATATAAAACAGGAAATACAGTGTCCAAACATGGAGCTGTGCAAACAGTGACTAAGATACAGAATACCCTGTTAGATGGTTATTTTATTATTGTCATATTCTACTCAGTCATTGCTACACAGTTCAGTGTTTGGGCACTTCATGTCCTAATTATACTCAGCAAAATAGAAGGATAAGGTAAGCCTAGATTTCAACATGGCGGCACCCTGAAGTTTGAAGTAATTCATAGTACTAAAACTTTACACTTATTTATTCAATATTTAAACAACTAAAATAATTTAAAAATACATAAATATACATATGCATATTATTATCAGGATACATTTTTGCTGTACATATATCATTATATCTAGCTAATATTTGCCGTTTAACATCCCTTTAAAGCATCCCAAACTGATTCACCTGGTTTTCAAACCTGTCCTGGGACCTCCCTAACAGTTCAGATTTTCAGGATTACTTTGAGTGAGAGCAGGTAAAATAAACATATTTACTAATCAACTGATTATTTCAACTGGGCGCGATCCGATATAGATCGCAGTTTGCGGCGCAAGCGAGGGAACCGGCGTCGCCCGCAGTTTCAGCTCGCAACTCGAGCTATCCCATATAAGTCGCCGTCAGATGCTAACGTGCCGTAAGTCTGACAAACCAGCGATGTCCAGAAATCTGCGTAAGTACAAATTTCTGGCGTCGCCAGTGACTTGCGGCACGTTAGAAACTGCCGGCGCCTATAAAACCTGACTAAAGTCTAAAACACCCGCACTGTCTAACACGCCTCCCTAACATAGCCCGACAAGTCTAACACGCCTCCCTAACATAGCCCGCACTGTCTAACCCTCTATCCGCTATCCCCCCTCACTATCCTAACAATAAAAAAGCTATTAACCCCTAAACCGCCGCTCCCGTACCCCGCCGCAACCTAATAAAGTTATTAACCCCTAAACCGCCGCTCCCGTACCCCGCCGCCAGCTATATTATATCTATAACCCCCTAAAGTGAGCCCCTAACACCGCCGCCATCTATATTAAAATTATTAACCCCCAATGTAAGCCCCTTACACCGCCGCCATCTCTATTAAAATGATTAACCCCTAATTTAATCTACCTACCCCGCCGCCAGCTATATTATCTATATTAACCCTAAGTATATTATAGTTAATATAGGTATTACATTATATATATTAACTATATTAACCCTAATTATATTAGGGTTAATATAGTTAATATAGTTACTATAGTATTTATATTAACTATATTAACTCTATCTAACCCTAACACCCCTAACTAAATTTATATTAAATTAATCTAATTCATTTATAAACTAAAATATTCCTATTTAAATCTAAATACTTACCTATAAAATAAACCCTAAGATAGCTACAATATAATTAATAATTACATTGTAGCTATGTTAGGGTTAATATTTATTTTACAGGTAAATTGTTAATTATTTTAAGTAGGTATAATAGCTATTAAATAGTTATTAACTATTTAATATCTACCTAGTTAAAATAATTACCCAATTACCTGTAAAATAAATCTTAACCTAAGTTACAAATACACCTACACTATCAATAAATTAAATAAACTACAAACATCTATCTAAAAATACAATTAAATTAACTAAACTAAATTACAAAAAAAAACAAACACTAAATTACAAAAAATAAAAAAAGATTACAAGATTTTTAAGCTAATTACACCTATTCTAAGCCCCCTAATAAAATAATAAACCCCCAAAATAAAAAAAATTCCCTGCCCTATTCTAAATTAAACAAATTTCAAAGCTCTTTACCTTACCAGCCCTTAAAAGGGCCTTTTGTGGGGCATGCCCCAAAGAATTCAGCTCTTTTGCATACAAATACAATACCCCCCCCCCATTACAACCCACCACCCACATACCCCTATTCTAAAACCACCCAAACCCCCCTTAAAAAAGCCTAACACTACCCCCCTGAAGATCTCCCTACCTTGTCTTCACCACACCGGGCCGAACTCCTGATCCGATCCGGGCGATGTCTTCCTCCAAGCGGCAAAGAAGAATTCTTCCTCCGGCGATGTCTTCCTCCAAGCGGCAAAGAAGAATTCTTCCTCCGGCGACGTCTTCCTCCAAGCGGCAGCAAAGTCTTCATTCTTCCGGCGGCATCTTCAATCTTCTTTCTTCGCTCCACCGCTGCGGAGCATCCATCCCGGACGACTACTGAACTTGGAATGAGGTACCTTTAAATGACGTCATCCAAGATGGCGTCCGCCGAATTCCGATTGGCTTATAGGATTCTATCAGCCAATCGGAATTAAGTTAAAAAAATCTGATTGGCTGATTGAATCAGCCAATCAGATTCAAGTTCAATCCGATTGGCTGATCCAATCAGCCAATCAGATTGAGCTCGCATTCTATTGGCTGATCGGAATGAAGACTTTGCTGCAGCTTGGAGGAAGACGTCGCTGGAGGAAGAATTCTTCTTTGCCGCTTGGAGGAAGACATCGCCGGAGGAAGAATTCTTCTTTGCCGCTTGGAGGAAGACATCGCCCGGATCGGATCAGGAGTTCGGCCCGGTGTGGTGAAGACAAGGTAGGGAGATCTTCAGGGGGGTAGTGTTAGGCTTTTTTAAGGGGGCTTTGGGTGGTTTTAGAATAGGGGTATGTGGGTGGTGGGTTGTAATGGGGGGGGGGGTATTGTATTTGTATGCAAAAGAGCTGAATTCTTTGGGGCATGCCCCACAAAAGGCCCTTTTAAGGGCTGGTAAGGTAAAGAGCTTTGAAATTTGTTTAATTTAGAATAGGGCAGGGAATTTTTTTTATTTTGGGGGTTTATTATTTTATTAGGGGGCTTAGAATAGGTGTAATTAGCTTAAAAATCTTGTAATCTTTTTTATTTTTTGTAATTTAGTGTTTTTTTTTTTTTTGTAATTTAGTTTAGTTAATTTAATTGAATTTTTAGATAGATGTTTGTAGTTTATTTAATTTATTGATAGTGTAGGTGTATTTGTAACTTAGGTTAGGATTTATTTTACAGGTAATTGGGTAATTATTTTAACTAGGTAGATATTAAATAGTTAATAACTATTTAATAGCTATTATACCTACTTAAAATAATTAACAATTTACCTGTAAAATAAATATTAACCCTAACATAGCTACAATGTAATTATTAATTATATTGTAGCTATCTTAGGGTTTATTTTATAGGTAAGTATTTAGATTTAAATAGGAATATTTTAGTTTATAAATGAATTAGATTAATTTAATATAAATTTAGTTAGGGGTGTTAGGGTTAGATAGAGTTAATATAGTTAATATAAATACTATAGTAACTATATTAACTATATTAACCCTAATATAATTAGGGTTAATATAGTTAATATATATAATGTAATACCTATATTAACTATAATATACTTAGGGTTAATATAGATAATATAGCTGGCGGCGGGGTAGGTAGATTAAATTAGGGGTTAATCATTTTAATAGAGATGGCGGCGGTGTAAGGGGCTTACATTAGGGGTTAATAATATTAATATAGCTGGCGGCGGTATAGGGGGATTAGATTAGGGGTTAATAATTTTTATATAGGTGGCGGCGGTGTAAGGGGTCAGATTAGGGGATAGATAAGGTAGATGACAGCGGTGTAAGGGGTTCTAATTAGGGGATTGATAAGGTAGATGGCGGCGGTTTTAGGGGCTCACAGTAGGGGGTTAGTTTATGTAGATGGCGGCGGGGTCCGGGAGCGGCGGTTTAGGGGTTAATAACTTTATTAGGGATTTCGGGGGGGGGGGGGATCGCGGTTGACAGGTAGATAGACATTGCGCATGCGTTAGGTGTTAGGTTTATTTTAGCAGATCGCGGTTGACAGGGAGATAGACATTGCGCATGCGTTAGGTGTTAGGTTTATTTTAGAAGATCGCGGTTGACAGGGAGATAGACATTGCGCATGCGTTAGGTGTTAGGTTTATTTTAGCTGCCAGTTTAGGGAGTTACGGGGCTCCAATAGTCAGCGTAAGGCTTCTTACGGCTGCTTTTTGTGGCGAGGTGAAAATGGAGTACGTTTTCTCCATTTTCGCCGCGTAAGTCCTTACGCTGCATATTGGATACCAAACTGCGCGGGTTTGGTATACCTGCCTATAGCCCAAAAAACTACGGGCGACGGCAGAAATATACGCGCGTAACTTCTAGGTTACGCCGTATATAGGATACCAAACCCGCGCAAATATTGGCGTCGCCGGCTTTTGCGGGCGACGATTTTTATCGGATGGACCCCCAACTGTGCTCCAGTTCAGATATACTGAGAATCTGGTCTGTTAGAGAGGCCTAAGGGCCGGTTTTAACACCAGTGACCTGGAGTGATTGACAAGACCCGATCTCATGCAGTTGGTTGCATGAGATTAGGGTTGGGGGAGCTGCATAAGCACTTGCTTGAACAATGTTAAATGCAGGAGGTGGATACTGCCTTGCAAGCATCAAATGTGGGCAAACAGGTTCCCTGGCTGGGAACATTGTTTGCCCACTATTTGAAAAAAGTGGGTCATCATCAATATTTAATTAATAAGCTGTCATGCTACAGATTTTTTACTCTCTTCAAGGTCTGTGAAAACCTCTGTCAACCGTTTCCCCGACAAAACCTTGAAAAGTGTGCAATAACTTTGCTTCTTATATTTTATAGTGTTCAAATAGATTTTCCTGTCTGCTAATTTGAACGGAATCTCTTCTAATAGATTGGAATGGCTTAAAAGGCCCCTCCCCCAAAAAACTGCAACCTGCAATAAAATGCATGGGAATTCTGACATAATTATTTCTGCACTTTAATCTTTTTTTTTCCAAGCAATTTCATTAGAGAAGAAGAAAATACAAATTAAATTTAAAAGGGATATAAAAGTCAAAATCTAACTTTCATGATTCGGATAGAGTTTTTTCAATTGAGTTCTAATATCAAATTTACTTTGTTCGCTTGGTATCCTTTGTTGAAAGCGTATCTAGTTAGGCTCAGAACCAACAATGTGCATATATGTCTCGTTTCATTGGCTGGCCATATTTGGCTCACTTTAAGTATGTGTTTAGGCAGGGGTTAAACACATAGTTATAGTCAAGCAATAGTGTAAAAATACTCTAAACACATTAGGGCATTTTGTTTTTACCTATATGTCCCTTTAAAGCATAACATCTAGACACTACAGAAGTCATATAGTAGGTTACCAAGCAATTGTTGAATTGCAACAAAAAATAATAGAGCTATAAATCACAGTGTTTTTAGTATAAACAAGATAGCATTTTTTTCTCACAGTCATTTACATTTTTGATTTGATAAATACACGAAAGATGACTGAATGCTATAGCTGTAATTATCAATATTTTCTTCATCTGTGTTCCAGATGATCCCATGGCTCCTGACAGTTTTGACAAATCTGATTATCGAATCTGTAATTATATATCTGAAGCAGTGAAACAATGTGTTTTTTTTTTAGTCATTTCATTATTAGAGGTAAATACTGCAAGTACTTAGAAGCATAACAGCTGGTCTTATGTGAGAAGGCAATCCAGAGATTAACTTGCCACATGTATTACCAGTTCATTTCTCTAGAATGAGAACCTAAGGGTATTTTAATAGAGATTTGACCTTGATCAAGCATGAATAAAATGCCCTCATTTCTAAAGTATAACCTGCAACTTAAAGCATGTCATGTCCAGGCTCAAAGTATCTAACGCCTGCAGCTTTGCATTATATCTTACAACTGTCTATTTTATATATGTGCCATTTACATGTTTTTATTTTTTTTATATGTTTTTTTCTTTTGAAAGGAACACAAGCTCTTTATGGGGTATATTTAGTATAGTGCGAGCGGACATAATACAATATAGCGTATCATGGCCGCTGCACATTGATAAATGCCGACAGCATACGCTGTCGGCATTTATCATTGCACCAGCAGTTCTTGTGAATTGCTGGTGCAATGCCACTCCCCCCGGCGGATTCGATAGGAGGGGGTGTCAATCAGGTTGATTTCTGTCCGCGGCCTCAGAGCAGGCAGACAAGATATGGAGCAGCGGACTTTAGGCCGCTGCTTCATAACTTCTGTTTCGGCCCCTTTAAGTTTAATATGACTCTAAAATTGTCCCTGTTAGCGATCTCAGAGTATGCAGAGAAGCTGATTGGTGCATACACTTGAGTGTAGTAACAGGCTGTCTTATGCACAATCATGTTTAACACTTGTACTATGGAACATTTTTTTCATTGCAGTCTATTGGGTCTAGCAATGTATTCTCTGGAAGTTGCAATTGAGCTGGTGCATTTTTAATACTGCAGAAATATTGAGGCCCCCTTTTATTAGAAACCTGTACAGCTATTCTAGATATTACTACATATTTTATATATAATTCTATTGTTGCGTTTGATACAGGATAGCAATATTTTGTTGTGCATCTGATTATTTCTTATCTAATTATTATTTTAAGAAGGGTGAATCTAGTCCTAAAGTGCCATTTCAGGCCTTCCTATGTGAGCACAGGGAGGAATACTTGAACTCTTGACTTGCTACTGGACATGAGCAAATAGAACAAGTCAGCCATTTCTTTATCATCTGTTTACACACAGTGATTTAATCAATGTATACTCATTTATTTGCACAACATTAAACACTTTAAGATTATAAAAAAAAACCAAGCAATACAGGGTTTATCGTGATTTATGCTTGAATAATTACTTAAACTTCAGAGCTTTGGTAAACTGTTTTACGAAACAAAAAAGTTGCACAAAAAACATCAAAAATAAATTACAAAGTAAGTATAGTTACACTCATATGAACAATATCTAATAAAAATTATTCCAAAAAATATTACACACAAAAGTTATAAGGGCTCTAGGATATGAGGTTTCATGTGTTAGAAGATAAAAAAGGCAGACAAAGGGCTTCAGTAATGCAAAAGACAATACTTGCCAATAGTCCCTATTTTCCTGGGTCAGTATTAATATTTGACACCCCAAAAAAGAGAATTGATGGCACCACTTCTGTTGTATTAGGGTCTGTTACCATTCTGTTTGAATTAAACTGGCCTTAAAACACAGTGTATACGGTGGTTAGAAGGTGCTGTGCATCAAGTGATTAACATTCACTAATTTCAGCTAAAGAAATTGAACAAAAAGGTTGATACTTATAAGCACTCATATGAGGTCCCAAATGAACATATAATGACATGTGCGTGTGCGTCATAAGAAAATTAAAACGTAAAACTTTATTAGTACAATGTTAACAACCCATTTTTTAACATTGTACTAATAAAGTTTTACGTTTTAATTTTCTTATGACGCACACGCACATGTCATATGTTCTTCTGGGACCTCATATGAGTGCTTATAAGTATCAACCTTTTTGTTCAGTTTCTTTAGCTGAAATCAGTCTATGTTGTAATTGTCCCAGGAGTTTGCCACACTCTGTGTGGTGTGGACTTTGCATATATCTCCTTAGCTGTGGGAATCAGATGTTAGAGCTTTGCTGATCTTATGGCAGAAAAACAACATTTATTGTATATCTAAATAACACACATAGGCAAATCTTACCAGCAGCTTTTCTCAAAGAAGTATTCTGTATACATTAATAATTCCAATGAACCAGAGAACTCTGGGTAAGATATGCAAATTAGATATACAACATATTTTGCATCCATGACTGTGTTTAACCACAGAATCCCCTTATGAGGTAGGTTTAGCAAAATTACAACAACTTCTGGACAGCTGTTTTAAACTTAGTTTTCATCAACAGAAGATAGATTTGATTGTCTATTAAATTAATTATCTCTTGGGTAAAATCAATATTCATTTAACTTATGGTGGAGATATGTTCTAATTTGCTAAACGTGCATCTATCTTCTGCCGTTTAAAGATTAGATCAAATAATACAGTAGTTCATATTTTCTGCATATTTAGTGTTTTGGATCAGAGTCAAGTAGATGATGGAAACTTTAAGTGGGTGTGGTCAGTACTCGTATTCTGCTTAATTGATTTTTCTGCTGTTATGAATACTCACCTTCACCTTTTATGGTTTAAATGCAACTGAGTTTTTATCCTACATGTTTACCTTTAGCTATAAAACCCAAAGTATAGTATGGCTACTATTCCTGCATGCACAATGCACACTGACTTGGCTGGTGCAGAACGTAAAAAAAAATTGTTTTTGGACACTCAAGTCTAAATAAACTTTTATGATTTAGAAAGAGTGTGCAGATTTAAGACACTTTCTAATTTACTTCTATTTTCAAATTTTGCACAGTCTTTTTATATTAAAACTTTCTGGGGAACAAGAGCCTACTGAGCATGTGCACAAGCTCACAGGGTGTTTGTATATTAGTCTTTGATTGGCTGATGTCTGTCACATGATACAGGGGGCAGGAAAATGGGAGAAAAAAATTAATTTGTCAGAAAACATCTAATGCTTATTTGAAATTCAGAGTAGGTGTTAAATCATCGTCTTTTTATTATGCACTTGTTAATTATGCAATTTGACTGCATTGAGTGGTCCTTTAAAATAGGGTAATTTGTGCATATGAGAGAGCGGAATTTAAATGTGTTAACTTTCTACAAGCAAAAAAAAAGTTTCAACTGATTAAAAACTGATATTAAAACGAATATCTGATTCTGAAGGATCTGTTGCTAACTTGCTGATATCCCTCACAAGCATAGAAAGAAAATGGCATTTAATTAAAAGGACAGGAAAAGCAAAATTAAACTTTTATGATTCAGACAGAGTGAGTAATTATAAGAGAATTTTCGTCTTCCTGCTATTATCAAATTGATTTCATTTTCGTAGTATCCTAAAAAAAAGGGCATATCTAGCTAGGATTAGCAACAGCACCAATGCCCTCCCTATACAAGCATCAGTACAATCCTAAAAATGCTCTAACACAGTTTATCTTTTCACTTTGAAGTCCCTTTAAAGGGACACTCAAGTCAAAATTAAACTCTCATGATTCAGATAGAGCATGCCATTTTAAACAACTTTCCAGTTTACTTCCATTCACAATATGTGCACAGTATTTTTATATTTACACTTTTTTAGTCACCAGCTCCTACTGAGCATGTGCATGAATTCACAAAATATACGTATATGCATGTGTGATTGGCTGATGGCTGTCACATGATGCAGTGGGAGTCGAAATAGACATAACATTTAAAATTTGTCCAAAACAAAATCTGCTACTCATTTGTTCAGACTAAGTGCTAATGCATTTTCTTTTTATCATGTATTTGTTGATTATGCAAATCTGATGTATTTACTGTTTTTTTTTAAGCACATTGACATCCATTTTTCAAAACAATTATAACAACATAAACATGTATGCTGCCTTTGATAGATTTTACCTGCTATATCTTTTTCTGGAGCAACAAAGGAGATGGAGCATGCAATGACTTTCACTATGTGTTTAACCCCGTAGCAGGAGTTAAACATGTATTAACATTAGGAAGTGTGTTTAGAAATAAACAAAATATAGTAGTTTAGATTTGTTTTTAATCTTTTAGTATCAGAGAGGGGAAATAAACTACTGGACCTGCAGTCTTAACTTATTTCACTTGTCATTTTCAATATAAGTTGTGCCCATTATTTTTTATGGGCCATAGAGGGGGGACTACTGCTCAAGAGAGCCTGATCGGCAAACATGCAGTGATAAAGAAAACACTAATATATCTGACACGTCATCAGTTCCCAGTGTTTGCTTATGCCCAGAGAGCCTGTCACTACAAGAAGAGACTTACAGCTACTGGAACTGTATTTCCAGTCTCCCTAAGAGCTGCTTTTAGTCAGAGCTTTGTTAATGATACTCAGACTTAAGTATAGTGGAGACTGCTTTTTTATGGAATGTTCCTTAAAAGATTTGACCACTTAAAAGAACACTTTTGAAGGCCCAAATTAATTTAACACACACGACTCTGTATCTGGGCCGGTGCTTCTCTCAGATTGATAGTGTGAACAAAGGCATGTCCATTAAATCGCAGGCTAATTTTGTGAAGGACGGTTTGACCACAAGTACTGTACTTCAAGTATTGCTGTTAGAAAAAATATGTGATACGTGACAGAGAATCTGCAGTGACGTTAACGCATTTTACACTTCCAGTCTCATTTGCAGCTCACTGTTACTTTACTTTTACTTTTTTTTCTTTCTCTAAACTGTCTTAATTTAGTTTAAAAAGGAATTCATGTTGCCCAGCATACTTTATTCACGTCATATAAATGTGTTAATTTCTACTCATTGGTTTTTATTCACTCTTTTTTTTATATTCTCCTGTTTGAGGTTTTTTTTGTTGTTTATTTTTATAATCTTTATTTCCTGATTCATTAAGATTTTAACATAAGTAATGTGAAATAATTATGACAGAATTCTTTTCTTAAACATTCTTTTCTCAATATTATTGAAATTAGTTGTCAACTGAACCTAATTGCCCTGTCAGATTGGTGTGTGTGCGTATATATATATATATATACTGTATATATATATATATATATATATATATATATATATATATATATATATATACTGTATATATATATATATATATATATATATACACACACACTGTATATGGCTTGGAATTTACACTAGTGCACTAGTCCTATGGTTTCAGCTGGGCTAGTAACTTTTAACCCCTGACTAATAAGCTATAGTGATATTTTTACACACATATATATTTTTTCTTTATCCATCTAAAAAAGCGTAGTTTCACTGTATTACATTTTTAGACACATTTTTGGCTTCCAAATATATATATTTTTTCAAATACGACAATTACATAGGCCAACATTAAACAAGCAGCGAACCTGTTCACCTGGTATCGGGGCCATTTATCATTGCACCAGCATGCGGCAGAGGCTGTCAATCACCCTAGTTGGACAGCTAAGAGCTGGTTTGTAGGTTAGAAAGCAGTGGTCTGACTGCCACTTCTTAACTATTGGTTGCAGACTCGCTTATGCGACCCTGCATTGAAGCTGCATATTACAGCTTTATAAATTCCCCCCATTGAGTGCTAGCATGTGCCTCTTGAGTGGCTTAAAACGAACAGTAAATATTTTGAAAATTTAATATAACATTATTAGTTATGCATTGTAAAGCAATATAGTATATAATACACTTTTATTACATATTTTCCCCATTTTATGAAAAAAGGTGATAACCCTGCTACACATCTTTCTCTAATTGACTTTAACAACTAACAACTACAAAACATTTAATTTTGTACTAAAATTATGTTCTTGGCAAGCCTTTTTGTCTAAAGACAACTGAAATATCTTATAAGTACAGTGTTTAGTGTCCCTTTAAGAGGGATACACAGTAAATGGGCATGAGGAAGATATTACAGACAATTACAGAGGACCACAACAAAATATTAGAAGGTTCTAAGAAACACAGCATTTATCAATATGCTAAAGTTTACTTCCAATGTGACAATTGATGCAGGTGCTTATTTCAAGTTGAAAATATTCAGCTTTATGTGAAAAGGGTCTACAATGAAAATTATGTTGGGTCATTGGGAGTTTCCTTTTTAAAATGACATTACGTAGAGAGTTACCAACTTGGTCCATCATAGACGTAGGTGATATGTGTTACCAAACAAGTTCTCTATGCAAAGTATCTTCAATAGAGATATGTTTATTTAAACCCACAGAAATAATATCTAATTTTCCAGTTAGTACAACTCAATCTTATACCTCTATATTATTTCTGAAAGATTTTTAGTGCAGTGAAAAATGCCTTAGGCTTTTTCTTCTGTAAATAAATCCACTTTTTAGGGCTATAGAGACCTGATTTTTAATCTTTTGCAGTCTGTCATCCTGGTCAAGTCGAGTACTATACATTTTAATGTAGCAAAATTAAATTTAATATATAAGGTTGCATAACTTTCAGAATTTATAAAAAAACTCCAAACTGGAGTTACTTTCAAAATATATAATATAATGCCCAAAATCAAGTATATAAGTTATGTTGATCTTATATTGAAAACTAAATATGCTCAAGCTCACAAAATTAACTTTGGGAACATTTTATATCTTCTTAATTACACTGCATATTTAAATTAGGCTAGGAAAACTATACTCCATCTATAAACCAGATTTCATGAAAATTAGTCGATTTTGTTGTAGTTTTCTCTAAAAATGCTTTTAATTGCATTCATTTTTTATTATAATAATTTCAAAACGTTCCAAACCCACATAGTTCACATTTTCAATGGTTTGTAGAGACATTTAAAAGATCACTTTCGTTCAGTCATAAATAACAATACTACAAAAGTAAGTGCATATTTATTTTTATTTGAATTCAATTTAGAAAATTAGCCTTAAGGTCCATTGTCAATTTTATAAAATCATTGTGTGCTGGGAATGTTAAAGAAAGAAAATGCAAGCTTTGAATTTTATTTATTCCTTTATAGTCTGTAGTCTCTTAAATGACAATTAAATACAGTAAAATTGCGTAATCAACAAGTGCGAAATACAAAATATGCACTGAATTTTAATTGAGCAGTATTTTTTTTTTATATTGGACAAGTTTCAAACTTTCCTTCTACTTGTTGGCCCTGTATCATGCACCAACTACTACTGAGCATGTGCAAAAGTTTACAATGTATCAGTATATGAGTCTGTGATTGGTTGATGGTTGTCACATGATACAGGAGGCCAGCAAATGTAAATACAGTTTGAAATTTGTTAGAAAAAATCTACCGCTCATTTAAAATTCAGAATTAGTGCTATTGCATTCTTTTGTTAGTACACACTTGTTGATTATGAAATTCTACAGTATTTAATGGTCCTATTCCATTATTTGTTGATTGATTCTAGAGTGTAATATCACTTTAGATGCTATATTAGATGTTATATTTACAACGAGATGTGAACGATATATTTTTTTAAAGCTAGATTGCGAGTATGTAGAGAGTGAGACTACTATAATATTTTAATATAACATTTTCTATTTCTGGTATATATTTTCCATTTTCTCACATAACATTATTTTTCAGGAACGCTAGGATGAATTGAAATGTGTTCTTATTTTAAACTAGATTTGATATATAAAAGGAAAAAAAAACTTTCATACCACAAAGTAATAAGAAACAATAGCGCCTGCAGAGGAGCGTCACAATCCCATACCTGACCTCAAAAGCAATTTAAAACATTTCATTTGCATTAGTGAGGGATGTTATTACATTTTTTTTTTCGTTTATGTGGACATCTTCCAAGAAATTATACTGTACAGAGGCTCATTCCAAAAGTACACACATTTTGCGAAACAAAGACTTAGAATCAAGACCTTTACACATGCTTCACATGTTTAACTAATAAAATATATGGCTTTAATTATTAGAGAGACTGAAAGAAGTGAAACTTCCCAAACATATTATGTTAATGAAGTCTGTCTGCTTTGCTCTGGCATTGTACATATCTCATCGACTTATAAGCAGTTGATGTAGAGTTGTAATGGGATAATGCATTAATAAAAGTTTTTCAGAACTAATTGTTGTGAGATGAGACAGATCACGTTTGTTAATTTGGCATAATATTTCCCCCACCCCTCCGTTTTGGGAACAGTTGTCTGTGACTCGTACTGATGACATCATAAAGCCACAATACAATGAAAGCGATCCTAATAATGCTTTTGTTTTGTGCACTGACAATTCACATTAATTAAGCCCCAAGGAATGTTGGAATTTAAAATACGTTCCCTGCTGAGTTTAAACTGGCTGTTTCCTCAAACTTTTTTTCTTGTTTAAGAACTTGATGGTTCCAAAGAGGGAAAAGGTGTTTGTTGATGTTCTAATTCAGTGACAATCCAGGAAAGGTTCCAAATATCACTTTCTGGAGAAAAGGCAAGAACATCTGTAGGAAATAAGGTCAGAGTTAAATGAGGTCTTTGCCCATCCTCCCTATCCTGAAAACAATATTTTAAAACAACTGTGCTGTTTTTTTTGGGAATGGGGCCGGAATGTTGCCAAGCAATAAGTGTCAGTCTCGCCCTCATATGAGTGCATAAATCTCTGGTAAACCTCAGAAGCTAAAAGGGGCCTCACTCTCAGGAGACAGCTTCCATCTTCATTTCTTTTACACAAGCAGACGCTGGATGCTTCCTTGTGCATGTGCATTTTAAAACAAACTAATTGAAGATTGTAACCACTCTTCCAAAGTAGCCAAAGAGGGAAGAAGAAGAAATTTAGAAAAAAAAAGCTGTACTTACATGTTCCTCTGTTTTCTTACTGTAAGCGGTGTATACTTATGTCATTTTGTATAAAAAGTGTTAGTGTTTGTTTCTTTCTGGACTGCGATCTTGTCTCTCTGTAGATAAATACAATAATGAGGACAAAGCACCAAAATAGTATACTACATGTATGGTGGAAGCTTCTTTGTGAAAAGTAGATAATGGAAGAGACAGCACACTAAGATCTAAGCATTATAGGCATGTGAGGGCTTCAGTTCCCATTTGATATGCCAGTGATCACTGCTCCACATACAACCAGCTTCAGTATCACCTAAATGGAAAATCTTCACTGCTCCTAAAGTATCATCTACATAACAAGAGCCACCAATCAGCAAACTTGATTATGTATGCATAATCAATGTGCACATGAGAGCCCTAATGTCCCCCATCATTTCACATACTATCTGGGTATTTGATTTTACTATTAACACCCAGAACCTCCTCTCCATTAAATGCCAGCCTTTTCATCTCCCTCCTAAATATTACTGGTATCCCTCTTTGTCCCCATATCTCCGACTCCAATGAAAATTAAACTTATGCAGACAACTATATTATGGCTGTGTAATGTTATAACCCACAATATTACGGATTCAAAATATTTTGGACATCGACATTGTGTGGCTACAATATAATCATTAACAATTGGGTTGCAGTTAGCAGAAGCTTTAAATGGGTTGTTTGTGTTCCACACACAGGAGCGTGCCCATTTTTGAAGCACTATATGGCATCAGTTTAAAAAGAATGTTATCCATTTACAAGAGCACTGGATGGTGGAACTATTTTCTACCATGAAGTGCTCCAGACACCTACCTATTTATTAAAGAACCAGTATTGCACATATAAATCCAAACACAAGAATGTGGAGGGTGCTCAGTGCCAGTAAATTGATATATGGATAAAGAAAGAAAGAAAGAAGCACCATATAGAGCACTCACTTACAAAAAGTATAGTTACTAGGTAGGAAAATTTACAGCATCAACATATTCAAAATGAACTTTTATTGGTCATAAAATTAAAAAATCTGTAAATAACAGAAATGTAACAGCAAGACAAAACATACACATATATTAAAAGAAAAAAATGAAACCTGTGTGTACTGTACACTAAAAGTATTAATACTTATGACAGAGATTGAATAGCAAAAACATGGAACACTAGTCCCCTAGTGGTAAGATGCTGAGTATAGGAAATATTATAAATGAGATAGGGACATGGTCCCAAACCAATACTTGATGCCACTCCCCTCAGACCCCACACTTGTAGTCTATGCTATATAAAATATTCAATCATTAAATGTTTACAAATAACTGTATGTGGAACAATTTTCACACATACTCCGGTACAGATCACACCAGGTTACATCCGCCTGATGCGCATTTCGCCTCAGCTTTATCACCTATTTATCTCTTTAACAAAGAAAATCATAGGAATGAAATAAATATGATAATAGAAGTAAATTGAAAACTTTTTTTAAAAATTGTATAATCTGTCTGAATAAAAATATATATATTTTTGGGTTTTTATATCCCTTTAATGATAAATCTATCATAGAAGTGCTAAAACCATTTTATATGGCGTGGGGGGCTCACTAATGGTTCTCACACTTATTCTAAAGATAACACCTCAAAGTAAAAAAGTAAAAAGCAAAGTAATATTGCGTCCCACACAAAAATGCTTTCTGAGCTGTTTACACCAACTAATGTGTATATTATTTTTTGTCATGAAACCTAACATTGTCCTACATTTTCAATATAAGACTTTCTTATTGATACATATTTTTAATAATGCATTTTATTTCTCTTCTGTAGTAAAACAGTGATTGTTGTGTTGTATTAAGAAAATCTACATTTACAAACATTTTGAGTATTTACATATTTAAACTTTGCTTATATAGGGCCAGATTACGAGAGGTGCACTAGCAGTTACGTGCAAGCAAAAAGGGGATTATCACGGTGCTTGCGTGCGTCGTGTTTAGTGCTCCTATTGCAAGTTGAAAGTAAACACGAATGCGTGAGCGCAATCATGATTTACGCTAGAATGATTACTGCATATTTAGAGCTCTGGCTAACTTACGAAACAAAAAAGTGTCACAAAATACATAAAAAAATGCATTACAAAGTACAGTTACACTCATAATAACACCATCTAATAAAAAATATTTTTTTAAAAAATGCACAAAAAATGTATACGGGTTTAAAGATATAAGGTCTCAGGTGTCTCAAAGCATTTCAGTTTTGAATAGAAACATTTTTTGCAATATACTTATAAAAGTTATTACTTTTCTTCAGTCTCATATGCACATATGCTGTGAGTGCCTTGTGCACCAGCACTCAAACACCACACCTTCTGAGAGAGTCTTCACTGATGCAATACATACCAAGGCCAGCTCTCCGAGAACGTGCAGTGCTTGAATACTAATGGGCAGGCAAACAGTAATTGATGTTACTAGAAGCATTTTTGCTAATGAACGTATATTAGAGGCCATATGAAAATATAACTTTGCTACATTTAAAAAAACAAAACAAATATAGAGTGAGTATCTCTCCTTGTTATGAGAATTCTGTGATTTTTATTTTTGTTTGGATTGCTAGCTACACATAAGTATATTCATCATTTCACACCCTTCACTGTTTACTAAGTTATTTTATTTATTGTTATTCATGTTTATCCAGCTCTTCACCCCATTTTTATCACTCCCGACTCAATGTTATGTATTCTATTTTCATTCTTCTATTTCTTTCCCAACACCTGGGGCACATGCGGAAAGACTGTGTAAGCCAATTGTACAAGTACCTCCTTTTCTCACAACCAATAGCGCTAGAGCAGGGCTAGTCAGTCATCCCAGTTGGATGTGACCAGGATGACAATTTATTTTACCCTACTGCTACCTAAATAGTGTTGCAGTGTCTTGTGTGAGCTGCATCCTCAGCTGTAAGTTCATGTAAGAACATGGCCCACCACAACTTTATCTGTATGATAATATGTGTCACATTATTATTATTATTATTATCGGTTATTTGTAGAGCGTCGACAGAGTCCGCAGCGCTGATTCTGATTTATTATTTACTAATTATGCTCCTTATATTTTGCAGCAGATTACAATACAGCTTTATACTGCAATGGAATACAGCAGGATAGTTCTTCCTTGGTATTCCTTGTTCTGTCTATTATATGCTTATTATGTTCATGTTGATGCCATCTGGTGGTTTCATGTTGCAATTACAGCTTGGTTCCTCTCAAGAATAAACAGGAAGTGTTAATAAAGTTTGTTAATAAAAAGTTACTTTCAGTTTCTCAGCAGCCATCTTAGCTTCAAGAAGCATGGAAATCAGCTCTTAAACATTTGCCTCTAAACATACATATGCCTGTAAGTTATTTGTTTTTTGCTAAGAGTTCATTGTACATTTGAATTGCATTGCTATTTGCTGTAAGGATTAAATGTAAGCTCTCTGTGTTAGAAACATGTATTATTTATTGTATGTATTGCAAGCACCACGTGTAACTACATATTGTAATTTCAACTTTTCTTATTGTATTGCAGTTTTACAAAAATAACTATTCAGAAGTAAAATCAGTTTGGAATAAACACAAAGCTATTTCTGTCTGGTTTGTTAACTAGCTGTCTAGTTATCAGTTAATGAGGACAGTACATTCCTGCTTTCTCTAAAAAGAAAAAAGAAAATAACTGGAAATCTATATCTAAGCAGCCCTCTGGTTTTCAAACCTCCCTAATAGGCCAGATTTGGAGGATATCTGAACTAGAGCACAGGTGAAATAATCAGATGATTAGTAAATATGGTTATTCTACCTGCTGTCACCCAATGTAATCCTGAAAATCTGGCCTGTTGGGGAAGCCTGAGGACAGATTTGAAAACCAGTGCGCTAGATAGTTTTCTGCATATTACATTATATTTTGAATGTGTATTTTCTCCTACCAGTTCATCTAGAAATCTATTTTACTAATACATTTATTGATGAGTTTATTTTCTGGAACGTAATGAGGATCATGTTTAGATATGTTTTTTTCTTCTGGCAACAAGTGTGGGGGGAATTAATGGGATGTGGTGGACATAAATAATATTGAAATAAATAATAGGTACAAATCCCCCAAATCCGGAATTCTCAAATCTAAATTTATTCTGAAATCCAAACTTTTTAATTAATATTTTTTTTAAATAAAATTATGATAAATTGCAATTTTCCCTGCCTGTAAGGCACAATCTTCTTTGCTTCCATATTTGGTTTGGTTTTTGTGTATGCAACTACTACTCTTTGTGTTTATTATTATTTTTAAACAACAACTATTGCCTTTCTGATTACAGTACTGTACTATCTTTCTGAGAGTACTATGTACAGTACATAAACATATTAAGTGTTATATAAAACTACCTCTAGAGTCATGTATAAGCTGTATTATTACATGTAACTATTGCCTAAATGACATAAGATTTTATTGGCCCCATCCCCTCTCCAAACTGTATCCATTTTACAGATTCAAATCCAAACCTTTTCCGGTCCCAAGCAGTTTGGATAAATTGGTAGATTTATCAAGCAGTGGATGCTGCAATCTACCCCCAAAGTTTCAGGTCCTCCTGAAACTTAAGTTAAGAAGCAGCCGTCTGAGGTGGCAGACTGCAATCATCCCGATCGGATACGATTGGGATCATTGACATCCTCTGCTAGTGGCCGATTGGCAGCGAATGTGCAGGGGGCAGCATTGCACAAGCATTTCTCTAGAAATGCTTGTGCAATGATAAATGCAGACAGCGTATGCTGTCAGCATTGATCAATGTCGGGTGGACATAATCCGCTACATCGGATCATGTCAGCCCGACATTTGATAAATCTACCCAAAGGGTTTTCTACCTGTAATTGATTGTTGGAACTGAGTTACCTGGTGAGAAGCAAACATAATCGGTGATTAAAAAACAGTTAGTAGGGGTCCTGCATAAATACTAGAGTTTGTGTAAAAGTGAGTTATTGACACAAGAATACATTGGGTGGTTGAAGATGATTGAGTTGGTGACCACAGGAGTCTGAGAACTTACAAAAAGGATGTCATGTTAATAAATGTACAAACCTGGTTACTGTCGTAGTGAAGAGAAAATTGGCATTTTGAAACGGTAATTAGGTGGAAACATAGAGATTACAGTTGAGGGAATATGTAACATGAGGGGAAAAATGAGTAAATAATATGAAGAGAAAGGCATTTAAGGAACATTTCATGATAAAAAAAGTGTCAATATCTCTTGATGTTAATATCTGTTGTAGGAATATTTACTTAGCCTTTATTGATGAACTATCTGAGAATGGAAATGTTTCTGTTAGAGGGAGAGAGGTAGAATGAGGTAAGTGTACATTTTACAGAATCATACCAGAGCCACAAACATTTTTTGAGTATGTTTGTGTTTAACCTTAAAACATAATAAAGTGTATTCACTATTCAGGAGAATGACTTCCCATAAAGTAAATGCGATTCATCAACTATTTCTCCTTGTAGACTGGATGTAACCTGTTTTATTGTGAACAATAATGGCAAAATTAACAAATGGTGGGTGGGTGTTCTTATCATTCCATAACATAATGCTAATAAGCATGTCATGCGATACAATGTTGTCATCCACTCTCCTTGGTTTTTCATCCTGTATAATGCAAACTTACTGCTAAAGAGGCAAATCATTTGCAGCATTTTCTATAGATGTAAATCAAGCCACCACATATACCATGAAGCTGTAAATTGGAGAGTAGACCTGCAATTTGTAATACATTTACATACAGTGAATTACTGACCCCATCTCTCCCACTAAATCCACAAACTCTAACGACTGTACAAGATGTATTGAAAAAAAAAGACTGATCCATAAGAAGAAAGAATAATCTGGATCTGCACCTAACTAGCAAAAACATTAATAATTCACTGAAAAATAAGACTTTAGTGAGTTTCTGTTTGAATGCTAAAAAATGATAAACCTTCTCTCAGCATTTATTAGTCTTGAAAAAAGTAAGGGCAAACAAATATATATTTTGTTTTATTTACACATAATGATATACCACTTTTAAACAGCTGTATATCTTACATAAAGCTTTCATGATATTGAAAATGTTTATTACGATTATATGGCTTTAATGTTTTTAATTGTCATGTGACTTGAACATTTTGATGAAACCTTCAGTAGCAACTTGTATATTTCAAAGTATAATTTCTTGGCTTTCTACTCAGGAAAGTACATTGCAGACAGGTTGATCAATAACACAGAATGTGGTCTGTTTTCTATCAGTGGTTCCTCACATACTTATTTAACAGATTTATACAATGAAAAAAATCTAATCACAAAAACATTCACCCATTTATTACTTGGTGTTATTTATGGCTATTATTTTTCTTTCGGTTTCTATATTCATAATTTTTATTTCTGACTATTTCAAATATTGTCCATAATTATCTTATATTATATGTATTTCTGAAAGCTGCTTTTATCTCATTATTAAAAAATATCATATGCTTCTGTCAGGGAATGTTTCTATTGGATATATTTGCTGCTGTATCTGACTAGAGAACAAAAACTGACCAGTATATTTTACTGCCAAATAGCTTTGAATTTTATAACATAATTGCCTTAAACTCTTCCATACTTGCAACACATGGAATCACTTAGGTGTTTTTCCATGTTGTTGGTATGTATGTGTATATATATATATATATATATATATATATATATATATATATATATATATATAGCTGCTACTGTAGTATATGCTACACAAAGCAAAGTCATGATGTATTATTAACATACTGAGACAAAGATCACAATATAATACTTTTTTATAATAGTGTACAATTTATTTTTTATCAACACAATCTCTAGTATTATTGATGATATTTAAAGTATGTTTTAATTGCAATATATTGTAGCTTGCTAACACATGTAAGATCATTTGCAGAGATTTTAGCTTGGCAGTCATATTTGTCTCAAAAAATGACATAGTGGTCTTTCTAGAAGGTATCAAAAATATGTATTTCTGGGGTAATTACTGTAATTAAAGGGATGATTTTAACTTCTAACTTTTCTGCAATCTTGCAGTTGAATGTGAGGTCATGTTTGCTGCAATTGTTTTTCAACAGTCAAACTCGGCTTGCCTGACTTGTTACCTTAATTGTTTTTACAGTTTCTTAGATTATAACATCTCTTGAAGCTAATTAGGAACAGATGTGTACCTGGATTAAAGGGACATGAAACCCAACATTTTTCTTTCATAATTTAGATAGAGAATATAAATGTAAACAATTTACTTATATTATATAATTTGCTTTATTCTCTTGGTATCCTTTGTCAAAGAAGCAGCAATTCACTACTGGGAGCTAGCTGAATACACTGGGTGAGCCAATAAGATGAGACCTATATGTGCAGCCACCAATCAGCAGCTCTTGAGTCTACCTAGGTTTGCTTTTCAACAAAGGATATAATGAAAACAAAACAAATTAGATAATAGACGGAAACTGGAAAGTTGTTTAAAACCACATGCTCTATCTGGGTCATGAAAGAAAAAAATTGGGATTCATATCCCTTTAAGTTTATGAAATTATCAGTATTCTCTTCCAATTCTTATAATTGAAAAGCCCATCTTTTTTTTATCAGTGTATTTTCTAAAACTCTATTTTACTTACCATATTATTTTAGTGTGGGATATACTATACACATGTTATTTTATGAAATATTGCTATTAATGAATGTTTAAAATATATTTTGCGTAAGTTGTACAATTTGCCAATTTATTAACCATAACAGTAAAAATGTTGTTTATTTCTACATCAGTTGCTATTTTGTGGTAGAGGAAAACAACTTTTCGGCATAATGTTTTAGGAATTCTTATATGCAGTGTTTGGATTTGTGAGCAATATCAGATGCTTGCAAGTTATTCTTACATAAGCACATTTAGTACATTAAAAACACCCAAAAGCTCTTTAGATGATGATGATGATGAATTAGAAACATGCAATTAGAAAAAGCTAAAATAACAAATAAAGAGGTCATGAATAGAATTGTTGGCAGGAGGTCACTGCTGAAAATCTAAAATAAAGCAGAAAAAAAGGACAATTTTTGACCAAGGCAATGATTATAAAAAAAATATCCAAATATAAAAAGCCAAATGTATATTGGAACCTGAAATGATTCATCACTTTGCATGACGATTAAAGGCCTATTTTGCTCTCTGATCAAGTGAATTATATTCTGTGTGCCCTGACACTGAAAACAAAAACAATACATATCCTTAATAGGAAGAGTGGATAGAAACATTTTTTTTAACATGGTTATACAAAATCGTTCTTCCAGGAGACACTGATTTGGTTACATCACATGTAATATTGGCATCCTGCTACCTAAGGTAATTATTTTCACTTGTCACACTATTGTTCTTAATATATTGTATAAGTGATGGCAAAGCTCTTAACTATCCCACATTTTGCAGAATAGTCTCTTCCCTTTAGATGTCATCGAAACCATATTCTGTCCCCATTCTGACCTGCCCATAAGTAGCCCTAACGCTGTTCCTGGCCTCTAGAGTTATGCTCCTTCCCTCCTTGCATATTCATCTGATATTGGTCTATTACACAATTAAAGAAATTACTACATTAATATCATATATAGGGGCCTATTTATTAAAGGACCAGTCAACACTTTAGATTTGCATAATCAACAAATGCAAGATAACAAGACAATGCAATAGCACTTAGTCTGAACTTCAAATGAGTAGTAGATTTTTTTATAACAAATTTCAAAGTTATGTATATTTCCACTCCCCTTGTACCATGTGATAGCAATCAGCCAATCACAAATGCATATATGTATAGTCTGTGAATTCTTGCACATGCTCAGTAGGATCTGGTGACTCAAAAAGAGTAACTATAACAGACTGTGCACATTTTTTATAATGGAAGTAAATTGGAAAGTTGTTTAAAATTACATGCTGTATCTGAATCATGAAAATTTAATGTAACCTGAGTGTCCCTTTAATGTGCGAGCGGACATGATATGATGTAGTGTATCATGTCCGCCGCACATCAATAAATGCCGTCAGCATACGCTGTCGGCATTTATCATTACTCAAGCAGTTCTTGTGAACTTCTTGTGCAATGCCGCCCCCTGCAGATTCACGGCTAATCGGCCGCTAGCAGGGGGTGTCAATCAGCCCAATCGTATAGGATCATTTGGATTGATGTCCACGGCCTCAGAGCAGGCGGGCAAGTTATGGAGCAGCGGTCTGAAGGCTTGCATGGAAACAGGGGCATCAAGCTCCATTCAGAGCTTGATAATTCAGCCCCATGGTCTGTCTCCACCTGTACAGCTATGGAAAACATAAAGATTGACCAATAGGTAATAAAATATTTAAATAAAAGATTCTTCTTTAAAAAAATTAATAAAAAAAAAATATTGGTAGATATATTTATTTTACAAATGTAGTAAACCATTTATGTATTTATTTATTTATTTATTTATTTTTGTAGAAATTTTGATGTTCAGATTTTTTTTTACTATTTTTCATTATTTTATATTTTAATTGTTATGGCCCTTGTAAAAAAGAAAAAAAAGAACTACTGTCATATATTTTTATTTCAACTATACATATTTTTGTAGGAGTTAGAATATTTTAATCAATTGTAATCCTTACAATATCTGTGTTAAATTATTTTTTTATTTTTGTTACTGACAACAGTGTAATTTTACCATAGGTTGAAAAATATTTTAAAAGGACAGTATACACCAATTTTCATATAACTGCATGTAATAGATACTACTATAAAGAAGAATATGTATAGATACTGATAAAAAATCCAGTATAAAACCTGTTTAAAACTTAGGGCTAGTTTCCACTGAGGTGGTAAAGTTTGTAAACTGGTGGTAAAAATATTTATCTCCATTAAAGTCTATGGAGAATTTTTTTGTTACCAACAGTTTCCTTGTTTAAGCAACTCAATGGAAACTAGGCCTTACTTATTAGGCTCACAGTTTAGCACTGTTGATGAGGTTAGGCTGGATCACCCACTAAAAGGAGCTGAGAAAGCAGGAAGAGCAGACCCCCCCCCTCCCCTGCATATGAAAAGACTCATTACACAAACTGGCTCAAGCAGGAATCTGTAGAATTGAATCTACATCTGATACTTAAAGGGACAGTACACTATAAAATTGGGTTTCCTTTAATGTGTTTTATTACCTTATCTCTTCTATAACTCACTGGGAGTGTAATTTCTTCTACTGGCTGTGTTAACACAGCTTGGCCTTGAGGCCAAAAACTTTCAGAATGGGTGGGGATACCACAGGCTAAATAAACTATTTAAAATGCCAATATAAGGGTAATGGAAATACTTTTAAACAATTTAATATACTCCAGCAGGTAATGTGGATCAATGGGAACAAATTAAAGGGGAGAACATTTTTGAGTAAACTGTCCCTTTTAAGGGCTTGGCTAGGAGTCTGAAAATCCGCACAATCTTATTAAAAATAAGAAAAACTATACATTGTTACAAAAACACTCCCAGATGGGCTGTATAAATGAATCATCTACAAACTTTTATGCAAAGAAATAATTAGTGTACAGTGTCCATTTAAGAACTTGGAGCAGTAATTGTTTTCTCATGTCACCATCATATGTTTCTTCAACATTTAGAGCCTGAATGCAGCATGAGTTGTTACCAATATTCACTGAAATCCCACAAGTAGATTGTTTCATTATTATATATTCACAAAATGTGATTGACAAGGCAAATATTAACTATCAGTAACCATTTCATCGACCTTTCAAGAAAATATGCAATCAAATAATCACTTTTTGTAATTATTTTTTTATTTATTTTTTTAAATGTTATTTCTTTTATTGAGGTTCTTCGGAAAGTATTACACATATTAATTGCCATGTCACACATAGAGCAATCTCAAAACCAATTGGCAAGAACAAGAAAATAATACATATTTCAGGCTTCAAGTAAAACCAATAAAAATAAACAGGCAATTGAAAATGAAACCTCCTTTTTACATCATAAAAACTCCTATGAGACAAGAAGGTCACTCTTGGACCTATTTGTGAAAACAAAATATGATGGAGGTAATCTAGCAGATTGTATGACCACTCGTGGGCTGGAAAGCTTATACTGTACCTCCTATGGTAAATGAAGCCACTTTTGGACCTCTAATAGTAAAACTGAACAGGAGGAGATCAATAATATAGGGCCACTTTTGGACCCTCTAACATATATAAGATATTAAATCATAGAATATGAGAAAATGAGCATGATATCTTCAATATTAAGAAAGATAATAATGGGACAAGGAAACCTGAGATAAGGAAGGTACTTAAATGTCTCAAATTATAAATATAGAGCTCCTAACTAATAGAGGAATGTTCTTAAAGGGATATGAAACCCAAACATTTTCTTTCATGATTCAGATAGAGAATACAATTTTAAACAACTTTCCAATTCACTCTATTGTTTAATTTGCTTCCTTCTCTTGTTATCCTTTGCTTAAAGGTCTATCTAGGAAAGCTAAGGAGCAGCAAATAACCTAGGTTCTAGCTGCTGATTGGTGAATGCATATATATACTGATTGTCATTGGCTCACAAATTTGTACAGTTATAAACCAGTAGTGCATTGCTGCTCCTTCAACAAATGATACCAAGATAATGAAACAAATTAGATAATAGAAGTAAATTAGAAAGTTGTTTTAAATTGTATTCTCTATCTGAATCATGAAATAATTTTTTGGGGTTTCATGTCCCTTTAATTAACTGTGCCTTGTCAAGCCAATGAATGAAAAGTAGATAACTCATATAATGTCCTATCTAAAGGATGTTAACATTTTAAAAAAAGCCAAGCTCTAACTAAACACAAGGGTCCCTTAGAATATTCATTTTAGTGGTATACCCACAATGATAGGTTGTGTGCTAATGTAAACATTCAAAGGTGTTCAAGTTCTTCACTCTACATATTTATTAAATATAGTATCCCAAAATATATATACAGTGGGGCAAAAAAGTATTTAGTCAGCCACCAATTGTGCAAGTTCTCCCACTTAAGAAGATGAGAGAGGCCTGTAATTTTCATCATAGGTATACCTCAACTATGAGAGACAAAATGTGGAAACAAATCCAGACAATCACATTATCTGATTTGGGAAGAATTTATTTGCATATTATGGTGGAAAATAAGT
Organism: Bombina bombina; assembly: GCF_027579735.1. Taxonomy (NCBI): domain Eukaryota; kingdom Metazoa; phylum Chordata; class Amphibia; order Anura; family Bombinatoridae; genus Bombina; species Bombina bombina. The sequence goes on along the minus strand of NC_069501.1, from coordinate 640,460,157 downwards.
ATTTGGTCAATATCAAAAGTTCATCTCAATACTTTGTTATATATCCTTTGTTGGCAATGACAGAGTTCAAACGTTTTCTGTAAGTCTTCACAAGGTTGTCACACACTGTTGCTGGTATGTTGGCCCATTCCTGCATGCAGATCTCCTCTATAGCAGTGATGCTTTGGAGCTGTCGCTGGGCAACACAGACTTTCAACTCCCTCCAAAGGTTTTCTATGGGGTTGAGATCTGGAGACTGGCTAGGCCACTCCAGGACCTTGAAATGCTTCTTACGAAGCCACTCCTTTGTTGCCCGGGCAGTGTGTTTGGGATCATTGTCATGCTGGAAGACCCAGCCACGTTTCATCTTCAATGCCCTTGCTGATGGAAGGAGGTTTGCACTCAAAATCTCATGATACATGGCCCCATTCATTCTTTCATGTACACGGATCAGTCATCCTGTTCCCTTTGCAGAGAAACAGCCCCAAAGCATAATGTTGCCACCCCCATGCTTCACAGTAGGTATGGTGTTCTTTGGTTGCAACTCAGCATTCTCTCTCCTCCAAACACGACGAGTTGTGTTTCTACAAAACAGTTCTACTTTGGTTTCATCTGACCATATGACATTCTCCCAATCCGCTTCTGGATCATCCAAATGCTCTCTAGCATACTTCAGATGAGCCCGAATATGTACTTCCCTTGATCCTATCTCCCCATCCAACTACCGCCCTATTTCCCTCCTCCCTCTTGCATCAAAGCTTCTCGAAAAACTAGCTTATGCACGCCTATCCCATTTCCTTACAATAAACTCCCTCCTTGACCCATTGCAATCTGGATTTCGTCCCCATCACTCCACAGAAACAGCAATTGTTAAGGTTACCAACGACCTACTTACAGCAAAATCAAAAGGCCACTTCTCTCTGCTTATTCTCCTTGATCTGTCTGCAGCCTTTGACACTGTTGACCACCCTCTCTTGCTCCAAACCCTCCAATCCTTCGGCATATGTGACACAGCCCTCTCGTGGCTCTCTTCCTACCTGTCAAACCGTACCTTTAGTGTAGCCTTCTCTGGGGCCTCCTCTGCCCCGTCACCACTTTCTGTCGGAGTACCTCAAGGCTCTGTCCTCGGTCCCCTTCTCTTCTCAATCTACACGTCATCACTAGGTTCCCTAATAAAGTCCCATTGTTTACAATATAATTTGTATGCCGACGACACCCAAATCTACTTCTCTGCACCAGACCTTTCTCCTTCCTTGCTAACCCGTGTCACTAACTGTCTTTCTCACATCTCCAACTGGATGTCCTCTCACTACCTCAAGCTAAATCTCTCCAGAACTGAGCTCCTTATCTTCCCCCCTTCTTCTAAACTCTCCACCCCCAATCTCTCTATAACTGTCGACAACTCCATCATTACCCCTACCCCGCATGCCCGATGTCTCGGGGTCACATTTGACTCAGATCTTTCCTTCACTCCTCACATTCAGTCCTTGGCTAAAGCCTGCCGCTTCCTCCTTAAAAACATCTCTAAAATTAGACACTTCCTTACACAAGACACAGCTAAGATTTTAATCCACTCTCTCATCCTCTCCCGCCTCGATTACTGCAACTCTGTCCTCTCTGGTCTCCCCACCTACTGCCTAGCTCCTTTACAATCCTTAATGAATACCTCTGCCAGACTCATCTTCCTTACACGTCGCTCTTCATCTGCTGCACCTCTCTGCCAATCCCTTCACTGGCTTCCTCTTGCCTCTAGGATCAAACACAAAATTCTCACTCTGACATACAAAGCCCTCAACTGCACTGCTCCCCCCTATATCTCAGACCTTGTCTCCAGATACTCTCCCTCCCGTCCCCTTCGCTCTGCTCACAACCTCCTCCTCTCCTCCTCTCTTGTCACCTCATCACACTCCCGTTTACAGGACTTCTCCAGACTGGCTCCCATCTTGTGGAACTCTCTGCCTCGCTCCACAAGACTCTCTTCTAGTTTTAAAAGCTTCAAGTGCTCCCTAAAGACTCTACTGTTCAGGGATGCACAACCTACGCTAACCTTTCTTTATACCAGTTCCTCTCCTCCATTGCTATCCCCTGAACCCCCCTAGCATGTAAGTTTAAGAGTTCAGCTGTTTGTTGATCACCTTCTCAAGAGCTGACTACAACAGTGCAACTCTTGGCAGGGCCCTCTACCCATTTGACCCTCTACCCTATAACTGTTTTTTGTACTCCGCCTTTGTTAATAGCGCTGCGGAATCTGTTGGCGCTCTACAAATAACCGATAATGATAATAATAATAATAATAATAATAATACTGGCTTAAGCAGGGAGACACATCTGGCACTGCAGGATCTGAGTTGCTGGGATGTTTGCTCACCATTCTTGTGATCATTTTGACCCCATGGGGTGAGATCTTGTGTGGAGCCCCAGATCGAGGGAGATTATCAGTTGTCTTGTATGTCTTCCATTTTCTAATTATTGCTCCCACAGTTGATTTCTTCACACCAAGCTGCTTGCCTATTGCAGATTCAGTCTTCCCAGCCTGGTGCAGGTCTACAATTTTGTTTCTGGTGTCCTTCGACAGCTCTTTGGTCTTCGCCATAGTTGAGTTTGGAGTGTGACTGTTTGAGGTTGTGGACAGGTGTCTTTTATACTGATAACAAGTTCAAACAGGTGCCATTAATACAGGTAATGAGTGGACAGAGGAGCCTCTTAAAGAAGAAGATACAGCTCTGTGAGAGCCAGAAATCTTGCTTGTTTGTAGGTGACCAAATACTTATTTTCCACCATAATATGCAAATAAATTGTTTCCAAATCAGACAATGTGATTGTCTGGATTTGTTTCCACATTTTGTCTTTCATAGTTGAGGTATACCTATAATGAAAATTACAGGCCTCTCACATCTTCTTAAGTGGGAGAACTTGCACAATTGGTGGCTGACTAAATACTTTTTTGCCCCACTGTATATATATATATATATATATATATATATATATATATATATATATATATATATATATATATAATATTGGGGAGAAGTCACCCTAACTCTGCTATCTCCGCTGCTGAAAATGGTACTGACTTAGCTTTTGGAGTTAATACTTAAAATGAGTCACTATTATTATGTGGCACTATGCATTATAAGAGGGTTGTATCCAGTCTTGCCAGGGGCCCAAATAGAAATTATGAAACAAGTAGAAACTCACATGTATAACCAGCAGTTACATCACATAGAGCTGGAGTATAAAATTATGGGTTTTCAAAGGAGTTTACAATAGGCACAACTGTGAAATGACCAAGCAGTGCTGGAGATATAAACTGTGTAAGTTAAATAAAGCACATAAACATAAATTTAAGAGAGACTTCACTATCCAAATATATGGCTGTAGTATGTTAGCCTTTCTGTAGAGAGCTTTGTGAACAGTGCTCAAGTGCATATTATCTTTTGATTATAAACAAGAGAACACTAATGAATTACATATCCTAAACTCATATGTAAACAACTTATATCTAACTGCACAAATATCAACGTGAGCGGTTAATGAATCTGAGAGTCAGGTACTATTAGCAGTTCTTCATCATGAATCCAGTTAGGATCAGTCATACAACCAAGTATCAGCCAGATCTCCTTTGACAAACTGAGGGCAGCGAAGTCAGGAACAAGCCAGGGATCAGGAACCAGGAGGGAAGTTAAACAAGCCAGATTATACACAGAGTTAGCAACACTGGAACTCACAGGGAGGTCAGAGACAACTCAAGGGCAATGGTAAACAGGACTGAGGCAGTTAAATAGGAAGTGATGACATCATCATTCTGGGACTGCAACCTGTCTCTCTCTGATGATGTTCTCCAGTGTGGCTATAAGAAGGAGCCTGGGAGTAGTTAGCAGCGTTACACAATCTTCTACAGGCAAGGAGAAAACACAGGTCAGTCTAATTTTTTTAGCCAAGATAAAATGCTGTAAATAAGCTTTGAAGTCAGGGGGAAATCCTGACTGGTATGTAGTAATATCTGCAATCTTCCAATTCCCATAAATATGGCAGTAGTACTGGTACAGAATTTAATGCTGCTTCACGTTTAATACCCATAGATTGTTTCACCTCATCTTTCTCATGTCGGGAGCAAGTCTCACCCATGTAACTCCATAGCCGCTTGTTTTTTTTTCTCTCCAGTTCTCACTCTTTAAGATAGAGTAGTGTTCTCATATGCGGTTCAAGTTAACTCCTTTTGGAACGTTAGTCCCCCGCAGTGTCTGGGATGGGGCTACAAACATCTCACAAGCATTTCTGGCAACCAAGCACTCATTGACTGAAGTGATTGGAAGTAGGTTGACATCTTTAGTATGGTAATAATGCACATTTGCTCCAAAACAATCAGATATATGCTGAGTTAGCTGAATAAAATGTTCATCTAGCAAGGTGCTCAGATATTTTATGAGCAATTGCAAAGTGATTTCCATGTCCGTTTAGCTCAATTAGCAGCCTAAGAGCATCTGTATTACCCTGCTTATGGGGTGGGGGGGTTGGATATTTGAAAGGCCAGAAATCCAATGGCCCCTACCAGGTTACAAGCAGATAAGCTAAAGCAATATCGATATCATCTGTTACAGCAAGAATTTAGATACTCGGATATGTTGATTGCAGAGTTGGATGTTAAATATATTCTTAGATAATTATTCAAAATCCACTATGGGCAACTGGTATGGCAGCCTAGTCATGTCCCCTCTATATATATTTTTTGTTTTATATTTAATAATTTCACTAGTACTTCTTCAGGGATTGAAGTTTGTCTTGTCAGTTGGAGAGAGAGAGAAAAATTCTAGTTGTTGCAGTTCAATAGATATATACTTTTGTTTTTCCAGTCAAATGTGGAACATGCATATTTTTTATTTGTATTTAAATAAGTGAGAGATATCTCAAATGGTTATTTATTTATTATTTTTAATTATTCCATGTGTAATACACAAACAGCTATTCATCCTACCATGCAATTCGTAGTTTAGCAAACAATGTAATGTATATTATGTATGCCCCTTCCAAACTCCCACACCCATCCCAAAAATATGTTGTGTGTGATAGTTTTAAGTGCATGCTGAAATATTGTTTATAAAAACATCACAATGGACTTATATCTTATCTGTTCTTTTGAAGTCAGTTAGGGAGAAATATAAATGAGCTACTACAGTGATCAGTCAATAACTGTGTTGAGTGTAGGAGGCAAAGACATATGAAGTCTTGAGTGTGATCTTCCAGTTCTCACAGGAAATAGAAAATACATTTTCACACTTGATTTACAGAAAAATAATGAAAGAGCATTATTTATTTTTTGTTGTGCATAGTTAAAATGTTATGGGGAAATATTGAATATTAAAATATGGTTTATGTCCCTTTTTATTCCGCTGCTTAGCATTGGGGCCAGATCCATACATTGGTTGTTTTTTTCATAGTGCTCTTGCTGAAATCCTCTTATATGAAAGTAGCCTAAGAAATTACTTACCTACCCTTGGCATTCCATAGCTCTTGAGTAAATCATTTTTGATCCTTCTAGAACAGGCTGATTATAGCAAATGTTATCTTTTCTAACTCCATTGGTACAGACTTCTTTCAGGTGACATTGTGCTATTTATTCGACTGGCTATTGAAAGTTAATCCCTATTCCAGACTACTTCTAGTGGTGCCCCAAAGAATGCTCAAATGCTTTAATGATGTAGTTTGTTGTAGCTTCAAACTTATGGCAGTGAAGGTTGCAGACTCACCGTGGGATTAAGATTCCTCACGTTCGTTCTTTGTTTTTGAAAAGCTAAACAGATTTGGGTGGCTGTGGCCCCAGACAATGCACCAAAGAGCTATGCTAACTTATTTTGTTTAACTACTCTCATGACACGATGAAACCTACCACTGAATAGGGAGAATTATAGAGGCTGGAGACATGTTGTGAAAGTCTTCTTGTGACACTAGTCAAAATGTTTTTCAGATCAAGTCAACCTGGTGATGACCCCAGCAATAAGGAATACAAAAAAGGTGATAAGTAAAGCAAACACTAAAGAGCAAAGTTATTATCTACAATGCAAATCTCTTTCTTTACATTGTCATGCTGGTGCCCTTTATATCAATTCTATTACATTTTTATAAATGTACTGAAAAATAAATATATGTAAACATGTATATGTGTGTGTGTGTAAAACTATATATATATAATTTAAGTTGGTGAATAATAATTATGCATACTTACATTTTCCTCAGTGTGAACCACTAAAGCAGAGTTTGCATTTAAGGGGTCTGAGATGTAAAATTTACTTTATTCCCCCTGCTTATAATTATGGATTACAATACAACCATCCAGTCAATTTAAATTGCAATGCTAATATAAATAAAACAACTATAGGGTTTAAACTTGTGAAATTTATAAAAATAAAACAATAATTGTATGTATAATTTCTAAATATTTTTTATTAAAATATTTACAGAAGGTTTGAAATATTATAGCTAAGATCAGATATAATTTGAGTATGAATTACAAATAATTGTATTAGTATATTTTTTTGTTATTGTTAATTTTTACGGAAATATATCTAAATATTTATATTTAAGAAAACAATAACTGCAAATTATTATAGTTCTCAAATAACAAATTTAATCTGAAGACTCGCCAGAAACACGGGCCTTCCGTTCAGAGCTTGATAGATAGGCCCTCATGTCTCACAGGTTAACTAGTTCGCTGCAATACACTCCTAAAAGGTTTAGATTTTATTCTTGAAATGTTTTGTAGGGAAAAATGCAAAACATGCTACATCACATGTGTATGTAAACTCATACAGACAAGAAAAATATATTTTTTCCCCCAAAAAAGCAATACATTTAAAAATACTTTTTTAGATGCAAATAAATAAATAAATAAATGTAATGTAAAATGCTCCATGGAAAATAATATATCATATTTTAAACATGCAATGAGTGCTCTTTTATATGAATAAGAATAATAGTATCTGTATGTTTAGATTATTAATTGAATTTTGATAATAATTATAGCCTTGTGACTTTCTTGATACAATAAAGAATTTTTATTTATCTTGATATAATGATATTAAGACACACATACTATCTCGTGCAATTACATTGTACTTAGCACAAACCTCTAGTATATTTTATGTTAAATACCAAAAAATATCATAAAGCAACTCTTAGTTGTAATAACTGTATTGAGTAAACAAATAGTCACAACAACATTGTTTGCTTTACTTTAAAACCACATATTAAATCTTATACAGGCATACAAATAAATATTATACTTCACGTTTAAGATAAAGCCCTGCTTTCATGTAGTAGAGTGCTTTGTTCACCTACTCTCTAGAGTTCTAGGTAAAGCAAATTAAAGGGACAGTAAATTTACATACATTTTATGTAAGATGTTTAGTTATGTGTAATGAAATAACTGTGCAATATACTTCATTATTTATTTTGCTATCTTTTTGTGTAATTTAGCTCTGAAAAAGCAAGGATTTTCTGATTCTTAGAACTTAAAAGTACCATGCTGGCTTCTCAAGGCTAATCCGGCTACATACATTTCCCTAATTGGATTTAGCTGATAACAACTGCAAAACAGTTTACTTTATGTGACCAATGATACCCTTGTTGTCTGCAGACTAAAGCCCAGATTGGCTTCTCCAAATAAGCCAAATAGTGGGTGGAGTTTGGCTATTGATAAACAATTGCAGTTAAAAGGATGTTAATTTGTTTTAGAAACATTAAGACTTGGCTATGTTATTCTATAGCAACACAACAGGAATGTCTTGTAATTACAAGGTGTTTACTGTCCCTTTAAGTAATTTTTATCCCTTATGCTTGTTGCCCTGAGGACATGCTGCCTGCTGGGGATTTCCTTGGCCATAAGCAACAAGGAGAAGTATTTTAATAAGTATTGTTTATGAACCGCAATGAGCGCACTCCCAACATTATCATTTTTAATCTTCCTTTTTATATAATCTTCAAACAAATGCATTTATTGTTCCTTCTTTCTGTAACTGTCAGTGTCATTGGTCTTCCTACCCACAGTAATCCCCCATTGCTACTCCCTGAAATCTAAAAGCTCACAATATAACATTTTTAGTGCTCGTATAGAAACATAGATCTTGATGACTTGAGTCTGTACATATTTCTATCTGAAGCATTAATACTTAGGCTGTCCTTATATATATATATATATACCCAGAATTCTTGAGGTCTTCCACAGTATTTGTCACTACCACCTCCACGAGAAGTATATTCCATAAATCAACCACCTTTTTTATACAGTTGAACATTTGCCAGATGTTCCGTGATGTGTGAATAGGTGGGTTTGGGAGTGGCTTGCCCAGTCCCTTTAAACCAGGGAACCGAGGGATTGCTGGCAGGAAGTGGGCCATACCTCCCAATCAGTGACAATACCATAGGATGCTTGAGGGTTGGAAGGTATGGAACTTGCTTGTAAAACTGCTGTCCTCCAACTTCATAAAAAGTTTGGCCTATTATGAGCCTCTTTTTACTGGAATAATTCTGTTTTTTTATTGTTGTCCTTTATTGTAACTTGCTATGGAACAGATATTGTTACTATTACTATTATGTATATAATTATAACTATGTGTATACTAATATGTCTGTCTCTATGTTCTTCACATTAGAATTTCCTTTTTTTCTGTTACCTTCATACTATTAGTTCTCTAGTCTTGCCTACCTGTTAATGTCCATAAATGTTTTACTAAATTTGGGTAAAATAATTCTTAATTTAAAAAGAAATAGCTTATGGCATTGAAGCATCCAAAAAGAAACAGAACCAAACAACATGGGAAGTGAAATAATTGCAGGGCCTTTTTAATATTCCTTTAACAACATTTATGCAGTCATAATTTACTGTGGCTGTACAGAATACCTTCATGTATCATGATACAATTTGTGGGAAAGCTCTCTCAAAATGTATATAAAGTTTTTTTTTTTTTTTTTTATATCTTTTTTTTATTGGATTAATCTCCACAAGAAATACATCAGAAAAAAAGAAAAAACATAAGAATCACAAGGACATTCCATATACATGAGTACATAGTAAACAAAAAAATGAGATAAGAAACTAATATTTCATGTGAATTGCGAAACCAACTAAATCTTTTTGGAGCTTTCATTAATACATTAAAACAACAAACCGGTGAGGGGAAGAAAAAAAAAAAAAAAAAACCCCACCGCTAGACCTGAACCAAACCATCCCAACCTTTATTAAGATCATTGTAATCCTACATTAACCAAGTGCCAGGAAATTTATTCAGGAGCACTAATTCTGCAAAGCTTATAGACAAACGGAATGGGTACAAGATCTGTCTTTGCAGTGGGAGAGGATAGGATTCAATGATTGGAAGCCAACCGAGAAGAAAATCTTCGATTCTCTTCTCCGAGGCATCTTGTAGGTGAAATGATTCGAAAATAATTTGTTCTTGTATTTCTTTTTGAACTATCGAAAAACTTGGTTCTCTATTCGCTTTCCAATTTTTAAGGATGATATGACGAACTGCGAGAATAATCGTATTAAATATGCGAGTCAAGCGAGGGGAACTCTCGATAGTTTGAGGGAACAATAAGATTACATCTTGTAATGCGATAGAGATATTCACCTCATAAAGAGTGTTAAGCCAAAAGCAGATCTTAAGCCATAATTGGTTTAATTTGGGACACCACCAAAACATGTGGAACAAATCCGCTCTGGACTTAGAGCAGCGAGGACAATTCCCTGTACTAGTGGGAAAAAACTTTTGAATTTTCGCAGGGTGTAAATAATAATTATTTAGCATTTTCACGTGTGATTCTTTCCAGCTCATGGACACTCTACATCTATTTAACATCTTGAAACTCAGTATAAGCCTTTCATTGTCGGTTCCAGGAATGGATGGACATAGCCAGTTGCACATCCCGCAAAGATATTTTTCACTTTGCTTTGAAAGCATTATATCATACATCAATGATATAGATATATTCCCTGACTTAACCTTTTGAATTAAAGTTTTAATATCTGACCACGCTAACATATTCTCCACTTGCCAATTCTGACTAAATATATAATGTCGTATTTGGAAGTAGGCGTACAGATCTGCTCTGGGTAACTCAAATGCTTGAAATATGTATTCGGCAGTACACACCTGATAATTTTCATCCATCACTTGCTTAACATAAAGTAAACCTTTGTCTGCCCATAATTTAAAAATTCTTTGATGCATACCTGGTGTAAATTGTGGATTACCCTGAATTGGAAGAAAATCAGAAAAAGCAGAGTATATACCTAGGCAACCACAAAATTTATACCAAGCTAGCACTATATTTTTAAACGACATCAATTTACAAATGTTGGAAGGAAGTTGTTTAGGGTTGCAATGTAAAATAGCTTTTAATGAAAAAGGACGTATATAGACAGCCTCTTCCTGCACGACCGAAATAAGATTAGTTTTGGTGATCCAATCTAGAGCAAATTTTACCATTGCCGCAATATTATATAATTTGACATCTGGCAAAGCAAAACCCCCCATATCCTTTTTTTTCATAAGCTTCGCTAATGCCAATCTCGGTTTTTTATCTTTCCAAATAAATTTAGAAAAATAGCCGTAGAGCTTCTTTACATCAAAATTAGATATAAAAATGGGTAAGTTTTGCAAGACATACAAGAGTCGCGGAAAGATAATCGTTTTTATTAAGTTTACCTTAGCGGAGATGGACAAAGAATATGAAGCCCATAGCTGGAGATCCCATTTAATTTTTTCAAATAAAGATACATAGTTAGCGGCATACCATAACTTTGGATTTCTATGCAACTCTAGCCCTAAGTATTTAACTGCATCTACTACCTTAAATGGAATAACCCCAGTGTAGGGGAGCCTTTTACCTACGTACAAAAGTTCGCTTTTATCTAAATTTACTCGATAGCCCGAAAATGAGGAAAATTCAGAGAGTGTTTGTACAATTATCGGAATAGTTAAGTGAACATTGTCCACAAATAATAGGATATCATCCGCATATAAAAGAGACTTTAGATAGTTAGTACCGAGTGGTATGCCGGTTAGAGTATCACGGAATCGAATTGCCAAAGGTTCTATTGCTATATTGAAGAGAAGAGGAGACAGCGGGCATCCTTGCCTAGTACCCCGTTGCAAGATAATCTCTCGTGACCGAATACCATTTACTAATAGAAATGATCTGGGATTTGAATAAACTTTGCGGATATACTGAATAAAATTACCGGAAAAAACAAAATTGTCCAAGGATCGGAAAAGATGCTCCCAAACAATCGAATCGAACGCCTTGACAGCGTCTAGAGTTAAAACTGCTGCATCACAAGTTAGCGGATTATTTATATCCTGTTCAGAATTACATGCAAAATCGAGAAATGTAACTAGCTTGCGTATATTCTTAGAAGAATTTCTTGAAGACATGAACCCGGTCTGATCCGGATGAATCACTGACTGTAAACAACAGCTAAGCCTAGCTGCAATGATGGCGGCCAATATTTTATAATCAGTGTTAAGCACTGATATTGGCCTATAGGAGGCCGGGTCTTCAAGATTTTTTCCTTTTTTAAGTATAAGTGAAATATTTGCTTCTGCAAAGCCACTCGAGATACTATAATTAGATAAATAATAATTGTTAAATAATTCCACCAAAAACGGAACTTATTCATCTTTTAAGGATTTATAAAATTCAGCGGGCAACCCATCTGGGCCTGCCGCTTTATTCAATTTAAGGCCATCAATTGCTTTACCTATCTCCTCTTTATTAACTGGTTGATTCAACGCTGCCAGTTCTTCTATCTGGATCTTAGGAGTACTTACTTTGGACCAAAAAATATTTTGATTCTCCAAATTTATAATCACCGGTGCATACAATTGCTGGTAGTAGTTATGAAATACTTGACTGATATCTATTGAATTGAGATGCCTCTTATCCCTATCTTGAATGACTGGAATAAATTTTTTTTTTTTCCTGTTTTTGGTTATACGGGCCAAATGTTTAGCAGAGCAACCATGGAAACTCTTATATTTTAAACTAAGCCTCAACTCTTCTTCTTGGGATCTTTGTTTTAAGAACACCTCCCTTTCCTTTCTAGCCACCAGGTATGCAGCCCAATTCCCTGAAGAGGGGTCAGGAGTCACCTTTCTATAAGCCGACTTGACATTATTGAGTAAGTGGAGTCCCTGTTCCCTCATCTTTTTTGAGCATCTACTCCCATAAGCAATAATCTCTCCGCGCATTACTGCCTTGGCTGCCTCCCAGAAGATCTCTAATTTATTCTTATAGCCAGCATTAAATTGGGCATAATCATTCCATACAACTTTAATCCAAGATATAAACCTGGGATTACCATGCAAGAATCGGGTAAAGGAAAAAAAAGGTACGCCAACCCTGGCCTCTCCTCCTCCTGTAAAGGATAATGAAATGATAGCGTGGTCAGACACCACAAATTCACCAATTCCGGCCCTAACTGGACATACCGACAATGATTCTGATAATAAAAAAAGATCAATCCTTGAGAATGTCCTATGAGCCTTTGACTCACACGTGAAAGCTTGCTTTTGTGGATTCTGAATGCGCCATATATCACTCAAACTAAATTTATTACAAAAATTTTTAAAATATTTTGCATTTCTCTTATATTCTTTAGAATTCTTATTTGAAAACCGATCCAAATCAGGACATATTGTCATGTTGAAGTCTCCACATAAAATAAGATTCTCTCTTTGATACGGGAATATTTTGTTTTGGATCAGTTCCCAGAATTTCACAGAAAACCTATTAGGGGCATATATATTACAACAAATATATTTTACGTTATTAACCACAACTTGAAGCAAGATATATCTGGCTGCGGGGTCTATCTCTACATTAATAATTTTATAGTCTAGATCTTTGTGGAATAAGACCACGACTCCTCGCTGTTTATGAGGGCCAGAAGAAGAGATTACTTCACCAACCCACTTTATTCTAAGCTTGGCTGCTTCTACCCTATTTAAATGGGTTTCTTGTAAAAATACTAACCCCGGTTTCTCTTTAGCTAGTGTTTTAATAATTAATTTCCGTTTACTCGGGAAAGAAATCCCTCCCACATTCCAAGATAAAATTTTAAAACCTACGTCTCCCATTCAAAGTTTAAATATATATCCATCAGAGTGACATGGAAAGGAATAGCAGTGGGGGGGAAGGAGAGAAAAAAAAAAAAAAAAAAAAAAGGAGAAAAGGACCAGACAGACCAAAAACATAATTTATAACAAGGGTTACCATGATTCTCTCTAAAGACAATTTCAGACTCTTTGTGGGTAAATACACAAAAAAAACAAAAGCTAGACACATCTGTGCAAAGGATCCAATAACGATTGATCAAAAATAAAGAAAAAGAAAAAAACACACAGGCTGTATATGTATCATTTGTGAGTACTATCTTTACCATCTCCATACTATCTTCCCTAACTTCCCAAACCTTCTAAGAATTCTTTGACTTCTGAGACTTCATTAAATATGAATTTGGACCCCTTATTTTCGACTATAAGTTTAGCCGGATAAAATAAACTTGCTCTTATCCCTTTACTGATTAGCTGTGAGCAGAATGGTGCCATCATTCCTCTCCTCGCAGATGTCTCTGCGGAGAAGTCCTGAAATAACAGAATCTTGCTATTCCCAAATCTCAGGGATTCAATTTTTTTAAACTGCTTCAAGATCTCCAACTTATCCTGAAATTTGAGCACCTTAAAGATACACATCCTAGGTTTATCTAGCCCTGAAGTAGAATTTCTTTTGGGGCCCACTCTGTGCGCCCTTTCAATATCTAGGGGAAGGATATGAGCCAGTAAACCAATAGCCTGAGGGAGGGTAGTGGAGGTAAATTTAATTAAGTCATCAAACTCAGGGGATTCGGGCAAGCCTATAATCCTAATATTATTACGCCTGGAGCGATCTTCGAGATCCTCCAGGCGCAATTGCATACTGTTTAATTTGCTCTGCTGTGATTGAATTTTATTTTCTTGGATAGTTAGCCTATCTTCTACTGAGGAGATCCTACCCTCTGCTTCACCTATTCTTGCCGAGAATAGCTTAACCTCCGCCGAGAGTGTCATCATCTCAGTAGAGATAGTACCAAGTTCTTTTTTAATTTCCTCAAATTGAGGGGAAAAAATAGCAGTAAGTTGCCCTATCAATGCCTGAGTATCAATAAGGGCTGCTACATTCTCTGCTGCCATATCTGGATTGGAGTCCCCCAATTTATTATTTTTTTTCTCCCTGGATTTCACCGGCATTTTGGGTGAATTATTTTTCCCAAGTGTTAAAAATTTTTCCATGTAGCGGACCACCACAGAAAACTAGTATTAAGTGAAACAACAAAAATTCATGTACACAAAAATAAAAACTAAATTGTGGATTCGTGATGTGAATCATTCATCCCCCCTTTTTCCCCTTTTTCCCCTTTCCTCTTTTTTCCCTTCTCTTATCTCCCTCCTTTCCCTACCCCCTTCACTCTCCTTTCCCTTACTACTTTTGCAACTATCTTAATGATAGTGTCTTGATTCAAAAAAAAGAAACAAAAATGTGTCAATCAAAAAACAAAGAAAGAAAAAAAAAAACATTCATGTGCAGTGTTTAGTGTTTAAGGCCGGTGACCTCTATATACCTAAAAGTTGGGTTCCAACCTTAGAGTACTCTATTGATTTTGCTCCCTCTATGCTATTACTCAGAGGAGACAGTTAATTCAGAACAATAAATACTGAATACCCCTCTAAATGATCCTTTAAAAGACGATATTAACATAAATAAGGGGATATATTTCAGTATGCAGTTAAATCAGCTGATTAAATAATATATTAGAGAAAAAAAAAATATCAAGCTCCTGGATAACCGTGATCTAACCAGCAAGCAGGATTCAATCCTCACACAGAGGCCTGTGACCAAAGCTATATGTACACAGTCAGTTCTTAGCTCCAATCTTGACTCAGATTTTATTGTCCCAACAAGTTCAGCAGCACCCAGACATATTAAACAGCTTGACCGCCAAACGTAGTATAGAGTCTAGAATTCAAGATAAACACGGCAGCTGCCGTTAATACTTGCAAGTTCGGCTGATGCTTGGCCAAAAGATCCTCAGCTGCAAGTCGCTGTCTCCTGTGCAGATTTCAGCCTGACAAGGGGCTTAGCTCTACCCCTTACTCTGGGCAAAGCGCTTCTCCTGGACTCTTGTAACAGCTCGCGGATCCACAGCTCCGCAGTCTTACGGCACTGAACCCTTCGTGAGTTCGCCGCCCTCCTTACCGCAGATGGATCGTCTTGCTGCTAGCCCTCTCCAGATAGGAGACTTCCCGCTATCCTCCGATTTTCACGCCACCACTCATGAATCCTCAGCACTGCTGTCGTGGTGCGTGATGCGTCGAACCCTCTGTGTGTTGAAGGCGCCTCCCACCGAAATGAGAATAGCTCCGGCACAGGCTCACCACATCCAACGCCCTTGCTTACTGGGGATATACGACTGCTTGTGTGGCTCTCATGCGCTAGCGAGTCTCTTGTGACAATTCAGCAACCAAGTTGCAGAGGTATGTCTGTACCTTCCCAGGTAAAAACAAACAAGCGGAGCAGCCGCTGGCCCACCCGGCCAAGTAGGTTTCCTTCTCAGGCTATAGACAGCCTTGCTGTAGCCCAACTAAACCCCAGCGTATCTGGGGCTATGAGGCTAAGAGTAGGGGCTGAGATTTTTCGTAGGTCGGCCGACACGCCGACATGGAGCATGCAGTTGTTGAGCTCCGCCCCCAAACCGGAAACTCTCTCATATAAAGTTTATACTGTTTAAAATATTCTGTGGATTTAACCATTAACCAGTTGGTGCGCACAGGCAGATTAATATAGTCCCATATTTAATCACAATTAAACTAAAAATATTTTAAGGAGAACCCTATCTCTGGTTTCAACATATAGGGCTAGATTACAGGTGGTGCGCTATTGTTAGCGCAGTTCACAATATCTTGCGTACATATTACATGTTAAAAGTAAATGGTTTAGTTCGAGCACAAACTAAATTTGCGCTCGCTGGGTTAGCATGAATGAAGACCTCGCGTAAAAGGGTATGTTGCACCAAACACAACATAAATACATTAAAATAAAGTGTTAAACATATATATATATATATATACTATCTTAAAACTTCTATACCATTATATAATATTAAAAATTATAAGCATTAATGGGTACATGTTATATGACCAGTTATTTGACTGCAAAGGGATATAATTTATTAATTTATATATATATATATATATATATATATATATATATATATATATATACATACACACACACACACATGCAGGGGTGAAAAAATATCACTATGGTTTACTAATCAGGGGTTAAAAACTACTAGTCCAGAGGGAAAAAAATCCACTGAATGTGAAAGATAGGGAAAAGACAAATTTCTAAGTCGTCCGCTGCAATTTCTGGAACTAATGTATCACTGGACATTTTAAGTCTTATATATATATATATATATATATATATATATATATATATATATATATTGTATATATATATATATATAGTAGTGAAGAAAAGGGATGCACTCGCCTTGACTTTGGAAGCACCCTGGGTGGATGAAATGTTAACCGTGAGTGCTGGCCTGCCTGCTGTATATATATATATATATATATAAAAAGGGGGGGATGTTGTCAGCACTATCAGTATTACCAATAAAAGGGGTGGTTACAGTGGTCTGAATTATTAGTACTTATCAGACCCCTGGTGCAAGGGGAAAGTAGGAAATTTAAACTCTAAACTACCAGAAATAAAAAGCTATTCCTATCCAGCACTGACCAATCCCTATCTATATAATTGGATTGTGCATAGTCTAAAGTGTCAACCTTATAGTAGCATAAAAAAGTGGAAATTTCTCTAAAACCAGTCATATACTACAAACAAGGAGCATTAAAGGAGTATTTATTTGGAACAACATGAGAAGGTTATATATAGCAACCTGAAGGATACTCTAACAATTCCTATAATAGTGCACTATGAAATATTCCTACCAGCTGGAAAAATTATATAAATTATTTATAAATAAGACTTATAACTTATTGAAAACCATATTCCTGAAAAGAAATTGCCTGTTATTTATCACAGGAAAATTAAAAGTCCCAGACTGTAGTATAGAAGAGAAATCCTAACAGTTCCTCATCTCATTTAAATAGATTGTGTGAAAATAAAGGCCACAAGTAGTTGATTTGCTGAATATCACTTGATACTGGTGGACAACCTGCAGAATGGTTACTGTGTTATACTTGTTTATGCTGAAAATCATAAGAACAAATACCGCCGTAGCGATAAGTATTAACCAGTCCTTGGCTTCAAGACGCTGTGTGAAACAACATATTCCGCCGTAGCGGTAAGTATTAACCAGTTCTTGGAAATCAGCAATACCCAGTGTTTAGAAAATCAAGTTCCGCCGTAGCGGTAAGTATTAACCAGTTCTTGGCTAAATAACAAACACTGTGTCTGAAAGTGTGTTCCGCCATAGCGGTTATACTTGCGGTTGTTGAGAGTCCCACTATCGCGGTGCTGCACCTCCCACTATAGGAGGTATACATATATACAAACACATACTTACATATATATATATATATATATATATATATAGACACACACATATTATATATATATATATATATATATATGTAAGTATGTGTTTGTATATATGTATATACATGTGTATTTATGTTTATGTATTTATGTTTATATATGTATATAAACACACACACAAATATATATATATATATATATATATATATATATATTTATATATATACTTTTAAGCCCTTTCCACTCAAATACCTTAAAATATGAAAAAATTATTTATTCAATTGTAATAATTGTATTGTGTTTTACTGTGTATTTAATGTAAATATTTCACATTCCATTGTACTTCACCTAGAAGAAAATGTTATTTTTAGTGAAGTCTATGGGGAGAAGAAGATAGCATGCTCGCAATATCCAAAGTCCTGAAGTTAGCGTGAATTGGGGTTTTGCCCTCATCCAAACATTTTACTTTCAACTTGTAATATATGCTTACACGCCCGTATTAAAAGTTTACTTCCAGTGGTGTTTGTGTTGGATTGAAAGTTTTTTTTAATATTTTTATTTTTTGAACAATTTTTTTTAACTTTTTTTTCCCCAGACCCCCAAGACTTAAACTGCTGGAAAGGTTAGGCCATTACCTTTCCGATGGTGGGTCTTGGGGGTCTGTAGCTGCTTAGATGCCTAAGATATAGGCTTCTAAGCAGCATGCCCCCTGCTCCTATACTTAACATTGTTAAGTATAAATAAAGTTGCGCGGTGACGTCATCACGTTATTATGCGTGCCGTCACCACGCAAACCGGGAAGCTCTGAGCCGTCATTAGCCCCAGAGTGGGAAACTCTGTGATGGCTCAGAGCCGTCATTAGCACTCAAAGGGTTAAGAAAGACATTAAAAAGAGAGTTTTAACGTTTATTTCGGAAAAACAATATAAGGCTGCTGCTCACTTTGGATATGAAGTCAGTACTTATACAGTCCCGAGAGCCTCATGCAACCCTCTGCACTAGTCTTTGGGGCTCCTGGGAAAAAGCAGAACTAAAAATGTGTTCCAATGTGTGCCATTGTTTTTCTGCCCTTTGGAAAAAGAAAACTAGAAATGTTTTTTGGAGTTTCCAAAACTCAAAAGAGCCCCCTGGAATTTATATATATATATATATATATATATATATATATATATATATATATATATATATATATAATATATATATATATAAAATTGCAGAGGTGAACGGCACTCACGAGTATGTCAGCTACCTGGTGCTCTCACTAGGGAGAAACAAACAGTAAAGCAGGTATGGATCCCACGGACGGACTCCGTGTTGCAGCCAGGATCCAAATGAAGCAGGCACACAGGTTTTTTCAAAAGCACTCCGGTTTATTGGCAAAATTGTTTACCAAACGTTTCGGCTCACACACGAGCCTTTGTCAATGGTGTACAAAACCAAATGTGTGTTTGTGTTTAAGTTTTCACATTTGGTTTTGTACACCATTGACAAAGGCTCGTGTGTGAGCCAAAACGTTTGGTAAACAATTTTGCCAATAAACCGGAGTGCTTTTGAAAAAACCTGTGTGCCTGCTTCATTTGGATCCTGGCTGCAACACGGAGTCCGTCCGTGGGATCCATACCTGCTTTACTATATATATATATATATATATATATATATATATATATATATACTGTATATATACTGTATATATAAATATTTATATATATATATATATATCCTCTGTGTCATTGGACATTTTTAGGAAGAATATTATTATTCGGATGTTTAATAGTCATAAATGTATATGCGGTCCTTAAGGCTTCAAAAACATTGACCTGCAGCTCCCGTGTGTTAGAAAGTTGGTTATCCATTCTGTAAATTATGACTGCACTTCTGTGTTTACAGTCATTTCAAAATAAGTCCAGATTTAATTACAATTAAACTAAAAATGTTTTGAGGAGAGACCATCTTTTGTTTTAACAAGAAGTGATTTTAAAATTAGGATTGAAAAGATAGAATTTAAAAGTTTACTTAGGAAGCTAGCCCTCACTAAACTTTGTTATGCAAATACTATATTTATTTTTTCCTTTATTTATTAGCATAGAGCTTGTGTTTATGAAAGCAATAAAACTGTTTTCCTTACTATACTGTGCAATACACCTTCTATAAATGTATAAGTAAATTACCCTAGCAAACTAAATGAATGCATGTAGTGCTCATAATAAAAGGTATGTCATAGGATAGGCCACTGAGGAAATTAGAAGGAGAAAAAAAAAAAAAGCTTTAAACAATTATGGAATAGGAAATAAGATATCCATGCCAGACATCACTCTAAAAAGTCACAGGATATTCTCTGTCCAGCTAGACTTAAATTACCTGCTTTCTAGAAGCCATTCGCTGCTACAGTGTGGAATTATGTCTTGTGTTTGATATTGAGATTTGAAGAATGCCTGTTTCCAGAGCTGCTTCAAGTCTTAAAAAAAAACAAAAAAACAGCATTAAAAAAAGTCTGTGTTCAACCCATTTCCGCTAAAAAAAAAAAAAAAAAGAAACCCTAGGGAGGAGACCCAGCACAACAAATATCAGAGGAAAAATTAGCCCTCATCCTGAAAGAACAGAGCTTCAGCAAGATGGATTTTGTAATTCATGTGTTAAACATATGTAGGTAATCCTGCTCCAGCTAATTGCTGTGAATCAGTGTTCTCTAGTGCTTTTGAAGATAGAGAGCTAATGGCATAAAGTAGTGATTCTCAGCATGGGAGTAATATGTACCTCGAACATGATGGCAAACATGGGGTGAATTGGCACGGCATTGCAATATGGTGAGCATGCTGAAGATAGACATTGGGTCATTGTTCTTCGTGACCACTCTCCTGTGCTTTATCTCAAGTGCACTAAATGCTCTCCGAGTAATCTGCTAAATAGGCTGTGCTGTTCATTTACATTGTTATGATAATGCCTCTAAATTGCTGGTCCTCAGTCCAAGAAGACAGAAAAAAACGTAATACACACCTACAGTAGTTATTCAAATGCACAAAGTGAAAGGTTAGATACCAAAATATACTACATCAATAGAGAGTAAACTAAATGAAGATGATTATATAAAGCTTTCACATTAGCTTGATGTGCCCACTCTTTAAATACAATAATCATAATAATATTGATAACAATAAATGGCAAAGTATATAAGTAATCACCTTCAAGTTCTTTAGTTTGTAGCTCATTTGTGTTGTAGGCATTCACAATAAAGATTTAAATTGAAATGCCAAAAACCACAGCTGAGAGCATTACCAGAATGACTCTTGCCAGCTTTGAATCAATATGGCCGCTGTGTCTAATACTATATAATGGTGCTGTAAACATAAAATACCTGCCAAAAGCAAAGTAATTTTATTTAGAGGTTTAATAATGGATTAAACTAAACGGACATAAAAATATAAAATATTCTTTTTTTATTTTATTTTTATTCAAAATCCCTTTATCGCTATTTTGTTAACCCCTGTAAGATATTTAGGGCCAGATTACAAGTGACACATTATTTAGCACCTTCGCTTGATCGCAAACACCGGCAGAAGTAAACCATAGTAAATGGTTTGTGCGCAAGGGAAACAAGGCACATGCTAACTTCAGGACTTCGGATATTGCAACCACGTTAACTTCTTCTCCCCATAGACTTTAATTGAGTGTGCTGATGAAAAAAAACACTTATCACTTTCGTGCTTACCACCTTAGACAAAGGGGTAGAGTTGTCATATGCCGGACGGACATGATCCGCAGTAGCTTCATGTCTGCCTGACATCTTACGACCGCTGCTTCTTAACTTTTGTTTCTGGCGAGTCTGAAAGATTGTGCGGAAGCAACTTCATCCGCAGCATAATAAATCTACCCCTAAGTGCTCTCAACCTGACATGAGTTATTCATATTTTACCTTTATGTTCTTCACATGGATGAAAATGTTCTTTTTATTTTTAAATATATATATTTGTGATATATATACCTGATTATTTTCTAGTAAAAATAATAATAATATATATATATACTTCTATATGAATATATACAGCTGTAGGTATATACAGATATATACATACATATACTGTATACACAGTAAATACTTACATAGGTTATTTTTTTTGCATGTTCTAAGGTATCTGAGTGGAAAGGGATATATATATATATATATATATAAATATATATATATATATGTGTATGTGTGTGTGTATATATATATAGTATATAAGTGTATGCATGTGTATATATGTATGTCTATATACATAAATACATAAACATATATATATATATATATATATATATATATGTATACACACACACGCACACACAATGTATCCCTTTCCATTCAAATACCTTGTCATATACTATATACCTTTTAATCCTTATAATTTTTTATATAATGCTCGGTGGTGCATGTTTACTTTCAACTCGTAATACATGCGCAAGTTAGCACAATATTGCAATATCACACCCTTGCTAACATTAGCGTACCACAAGTAATCCAACCCTTAAACATTTAACACAATCTTTCTGATATTTGCTCCCAGTAACTCAGTTTAAATTTTGGCCGATGTAGGGTGTTTTACGGGTGATCACAGCCAAGAATTAGTTTTCAATAGAAAAGTTTCTGTTATTGGTAAAGAAACTGGAAATCCAATCAAAACTAATTTATCCAATGTCCCTTTTCACACCTCTTAAGGTTTACAGTACAATTCTTTTGAATTAACCCCTTTGTTCAGCATGCAAGTGAAATACTAATTTGAATGTGTGAGATCAACCTATTGTACTCCAAATCTGTCCTCATCATCATTGGTAAACCATAAAAACAGCACTTGCATATATGATGGGTATACTGTGCATATATATATATATATATATATATATATATATATATATATATATATATATATATATATATAAAAATCTGTGAAGAGAGGGGCTTCCAGATGAAGGCCTAAGGCTTTCGTTCGAGCAATAACTCTCTTTCTTTCCACTATATTAGTGCAAGAATAAGAGTGCTATTGATTCAATTTGAGCAGTGTTAGTGCTCAGAAGTGCTAATAGTTTTGTGCTCCACTTGTAACTTTGGCCTATGTCTTTCTCAAAAGAAGAAATGCATTTTGTCCAGGCTCTCAACTTAAATGATGTGCTTAACACCTTTTCTGGGTCAGCACAAAATAACATATAGAATACAGAACATTATTAAAATCTGCCTTAATAAAATCTACAATTATATAATGTATTGAAACATTTATATTTAATTCTGTATGTGTATATAAATTATTTATTTATTTTGTAGTAAATTATTTCCAATCATATTATAAATTGTCAATCTTTCTTTACGAAATGTAAGCTGATTACATGTTTCTATTTAAATAAAAGGGACCTAAAACTGTAAAAATACAGTTACTTTTTATTTAAATAACTTTACAAGTTCTGAACTAGTAAGACATATTGTATAAAATGTTTTCAGCCTGCTCACAATCACAAATGTATGCTGACAAGAACCAGAGACCCAGGTTACACTGACAGACTACACACAGATCCACAATGAATGCTACACTGCAGATGCAAGCTGGGGTCTGACAAACTGACAATGAGACAGACATTGTATTCTACACAAGCTGACAAAACCACACAGATACACTGTATACAATTAGACATGAAACACTACAGCTCTGTAACACATGTTGATCACAGACTATACAGAAAGGCACACCTACTAACAAACACAAACATGCATAGAAAACATTTTCCATAGGAAATATTGCAAGCCGGGTGGCATTATAAGTGGCTGGGTGGAGACAGTGTAATACTTTGTAAAATTATAACATTTTCTGCTATCCAGGGCATAAATTAATGCTATAGTTTCATATACATTAATTTAATGATAATCTGTGCAATAAGCATTGAATTTTTGTTATATATTAGCTAATTTTAGCTTAATAGTGACTTAAATTTTAACCATAAAAAGGATATATATATATATATATATAGACAGCAGGCAGGCCAGCCCTCAGGGTTAACATTTCATCCACCCAGGGTGCTTCCATGGTATTGATAGTAGTAAAGAATGGGGATGCACTCGCCAGGATTTCCAAAGTTACCTTTATTGTAAAGGTAATGTATACCAGGTTGGACGTATGATTTTGCAAGTACAGTAGGAATTTTAACCGTGTGTAAATCCAGTGTGGTTGGCATTTTTAAAGAGATATTCTAATGTAATGTAAAAATGTGGTTTGTTAGAATATTTTATTTTTAAATTAATGTCTTTTTTTTCTTCTCTGTTAACCCCTGCAAAGAATTGAAAGCGTCATAAAGCTGCATTGTTTCTTTTCTCTAACTACATGTTAAACACCCACAATGGGGTCAAACTCAACTTTGAAGTGGCAATGTACGATTGGTCCGTAGCTGAACAAAGCCACTGAGCGAATCAGGCGCATCATATGATGCGTAGTTGACAATCACTTTTTGTGTTTAGCTCAGGTTGGGCAGTGCATTGCTATTTGGTGCTAACTTAACTATGTTAAGCTATATTAAACAGTACTGCTTTGGTTAAAAATAAAAACAAATATGTTTTTTTTCTTCCAAAATTAGCACTTAGAAGAATTTCTTACTGTAGCCCTTGCCCCCAGTGTGATAAGAGTGGAGCATTTTTTAAAGTTTTAATCTGACAGTTCTAAGCATGAGCAAATCTGACTCCCTGTTTGTCTAGTCTAGTCACTGAATACTAAACCAACTCTGGAAGTTTTATGACATCATACAGATAAGATACTGTACCCTTATAGACCATAACCTCCTTGTAGGGATGTGACAGGAAGAAATGGACACTGCAGAAATGAATTTTAAAATAAAAAATAAAGGGTAAAATCCATTTAAATAGACAAATAAATAATACATATTGCAATGATTTCTATTAAAGGGACATGATACCCAAATGTTGTAGCACTTGAAAGCTCTAAAAAGCTGTCTAGAAAATATCTCTATGTAAAAAAAGGAAGACATTTTACCTCAACATTTCCTCAGTAGCCACATCCCATTGTAAATGTACTTTAAGCAGCCAATCAGGATTCTAGTCCCAGGATTTGCAAAGGAGCATGCAGGCACAGTCATTTTAAGGAAGTCTACTCATTTTAAGGAAGATTGCTATGAACTCTCACAAGATTTCAGTGAAATCT
Source organism: Bombina bombina (assembly GCF_027579735.1). NCBI lineage: Eukaryota > Metazoa > Chordata > Amphibia > Anura > Bombinatoridae > Bombina > Bombina bombina. The sequence goes on along the minus strand of NC_069501.1, from coordinate 640,435,412 downwards.
CATGAGCTCAAAGTAAAGAACAGCATGACCTCAGCACTGTTAATGCTGATTGGCTATTGTTTTTCCCCCCAACTTGCAGCTGGACACTAGCTGAAGTTTAACTGTTCACAGAGCACTTACACTTGTGAGATTAAGACATTTTGAGGTAAAATATATTCCTTTTTTACTTATAGAGTTTCATGTTTCTTGTCAGATTTTTAGTTATATGCTAAATCACTTAAAAGTGATTTAGCATATGAGTATTATGCCCCTTTAAGTGTTTGCTACCTGTTAGTACTTTTTTTTTAAAACAATAATGAAACAGACTGTTTGACACCCATTTAACATTTTACATGGGTTAAATACATACCTTTATAACCTCCCTGCATCCTGTAAAATTGTCATGGTTTGAAAATCTGGCACGCTACCTGCCCACATCATGCCCAGGCACACCCATAACCCACCAAGACATGCCTACAGTATACCTGAGACCCCACCTATGATCTGTCCACAAGCTTCAGTCTGCCCGTGATCCTTCCCCTCCCAAATTATGGTGGGCCCTTTTAAACCTCTCTCATAAATGCTGGAAGTTATATAAACAGATATTGTAGGTAGAGGCAAGTATTTGTAAAATAGTAAAACTTTAATATTGCAGCTTTATGGCCCTTTAAATATCTAGTTAAAGGGATATGAAATAGTGTTCCTTTTAGTAAAATAATATCTGTATCTATCTATCTATCTATCTATCTATCTATCTATCTATCTATCTATCTATATATATATATATATATATATATATATATTATTTATTATTATTTTTTCCAAGAAACATAGCAACATTGATACTGGACCAAATAATCCTCCATACATTGTAGGGCGCATTTCTCCAGCAATAGTTTGAAGTTGCTTCAAAGCCAGCCAATTTGCCAGGGAAATCAGATGTCACTGTGAATCCCAGTTAAACCTTAGGAAGTGCATAGGTAAGATCAGACATAAAAAAACAGAGAGCTAACATGTCTGATAGGTGTGGAAGTTTGTGCAACTGTTCGCTTGGGAAGTCACAAAGCAAAAGTAAGGAATTAGGGAAAAATGTACTTCCAATTAGATTTTTTTTTTAAATTTATTTAGAGTTTTGAACTGGGATATGCTTGTAAATGTTTTAGGTATAAAAGGTAAATTGCAATATTAACCCACAAAGGCAGAAGGTTGTAGCTGTAACATAATAGTATTTTCTAATAATCATCATTGATGGGTTAAATTCCATCTAGGAGCTAAACAAATTCTAATGGTTGTACTGCTATCCCACAGCCGCCTATATCAGACCAATTACTTATAATGAAACGTAATGTATACCCTAGTAAACAGATAAACATTTACTCTCCAGGTCCTGCAATTCTCTGCTCTTAAGAGGTTTATTCAATTAACAGTTTAAACTTTGATTATATTTTGCCATTTGGCACAGGGATCCCTATGCATTTAATAGTTTTATGCTCTCGCTTAAACAGGTTTTTATTGTGCATTGAGTCAATAGCTAAAGTATTATTTAAATATGTTTTGTACATTTATGCCCCACAAACATACAGTTGAACAGAAGAATAAGTGTTAAAGGTTGGGTGGATTTGTTTTATATTTGAAAATCAAAGAGAGTTAAATTACTTCTAGTGCATAGGTTTAAAAGTAAAGTCAATTTGTTATGATATTGTTAGTATGCACATTACATATTATCAGTTCATCGTCAGATTTTTTATTTTCTTCTGTTACATTTAATTTGTGCTTGTTCAGTAAATGTTTTATATGCAGATTATATCTTCTCAAATTGAAAATGTTCCTTTTATAACTTTAAAAAAAATTTGAGGTCCAATTTGTGAAACGTCCCACAGCTAATTGGTCAGCAGCTTATACAATCACTAAAAATGACGTTATGGATATTTGTGAGAGCCTAAAGTGTGTGTTTGACATTAATGAATAGAACTTAATTTAGAACAAAACATGGAGAAATGTGAGAATTAACAAATCTAAAAGGTTTGATTAAATTCATTTTAGGGCTAAAATAACATCATATGCACACAAAGCTAGTTTGTATAAATATTTTATTTTGGTTTAAGGTGGACCAAATTACTGAATGTGTATGTGCAGTTCATCTACTGGTAAATAGAAAGCAGCTATAAAATGTATCAAAATTTTGAATCAATATAATGCTTGATTGACAGTATCCTAGGTTCAAGACACAGTTTTATTAATAGTCCACTAATAGAACACATTTAATGCCCTAGAAATGTAATATATATTATATGTTTATAAATGAGTTCTGTGTATAATCCACAAATGCATAATGAAATGACAATACAATAACACTATATTTCAAAATTGCCTTCCATTTCTCTACCCTCTGCATCATGTGACAGACATCAGCAAATCACAGACTCATATATATGTATACGGTACACTGTGCAGTCATCCACATGCTCAGTAGAAGCTGGCTGGTGCATCAGATAATGTGCATATAAAACAAATGTACAATTTATTAATGAAAGTAAACTGGAAAGATTTGTAACACTGCATGTTCTAAATCATAAAAGTTTCATTTTTGACTGGGAGATCAGGAAGAGCAGACACTCCCCCCTTCCCTTCATATGAAAAGACCCTTTAGACAAACAGGAACAGCAGGAGTTTGTAGACCTAGGTCTACATCTGATACTTTGGGGCTTGGTTAGGAGTCTGAAAATCAGCACAATGTTATTTAAAAATAAGCAAAACTATACATTGATGTGCTTTATGAATGGATCATTTACAAAACATTTATGCAAATAAAAACCTAGTGTACAATGTCCCTTTAAAGAAAATCTTACTGGCAGCTTGCAACGCTGTTTGAGGAACAAAAATCCAGAAACCTATTTGGAACTTTTTATCAATGAAAAACTGCATTTGAACTTAGCATTGTCTCGTGTATATACACATTGCATCTGGTATAAATAACCCAGCAACAACAGTCACTGCACTAAATACCTACAACGATTTACTTACCAAATAGAGGAGGGCTTCTTGACTGGTACGTGACAATGCTGAACATTCCTTACTAGTCATTGTCATATATATAGACTAGGTGCCGAGCGTGCGATGCTGCCTGATTTTAATATAAGTTACTTGCCGCTTAAAGCTGGGAGTTTGACAGATCTGATGTCTGTGTCAGGATAATGTGATGCATGGACCGTGTCATGGTTGTCTGTAATGTCTTGACCCGGCAGATATATACATGAAGGATGCTGTTTACTTTAATCCTTCAACAGCTGCTGTAGTCATTATTACAAAATGTTGCTTAAGTATTTGGGCAGGTGCTGAGAGGTTCAGGTAGCTTCTTTGCATGCTGATGGACAGAATAGTTTAGACTGGTCAAATATATTCATTCAAGTTGTATCCAAAAGGAAAATACATACCTCAGCAACATATGTCATTTAACCTTAAGAGCTTAAGTCACTTTAACCTTTTAAATACTTAAAAATTAATCCAGCATCAGTTGTTAAAGAAACGTCTTCTCAGCATCGATCAGGCATGGTTGTCTACCATTGTGTTATGTACAAGACAAGCAAAGCTTGAACCAATCAGAAAGGAGAGGTAAGGATTTTTCCTTGTTAACCGAAAAGTCCAAGAGTTTCTGAAAACAGCAGTTTTTCCTTATCTTTTCTGAACGTTTACAAATGTTTAGATATTTTTCATGTTATTGTTGACCACAGAATTAATAAACAAACAAACTTTAATTTGTTTATTAGGAATGCAGAATTATTATTATTTTTTTTGAGAGGGGGTCAAGAATTTGAAAAAAAAAAAAAAAAAAAATCTAATCAGGGTGAACAATCATAAAATTATGTATGTTCCATATTATATATATATATATATATGTGTGTGTGTGTGTGTGTATATTATTATTATAATGTATTGTTTAATTACGATATTAGTGGATTAAAGGGACAGTCTAGTATAAATTAAACTTTCATTATTCAGATAGGACTTTTAATTTTAATCAACTTTCCAATTTACTTTTATCATCAAATTTGCTTTTTTCTCTTGGTATTCTTAGTTTAAACTAAACATAGGTAGGCTCATATGCTAATTTCTAAGCCTTTGAGGGCTGCCTCTTATCACATGCTTTTTAAATCTCTTTTCAACACAAAGAGACAGAAAGTACACGTGGGCCATATAGATAACACTGTGTTCAGGCACAGGGGGTTATTTAAGATTTAGCCCAACACAATGCTAACTGCAAGACAATCTTATATTATAAAAGGTCAAGTGTTTGTCTGAAGCCGTCATGCGCAGTAGAGACAAACACTTGGCCTTGAGATAGGGAATGCGAGATACACAGCATAGGGAGCGCGAGGTACACAAACAGCTGTGAGGTCTGGGGAGCGCGAGGTAAGCTGATTGAAACAGCCTGTGGCAAGAGATATGGAGCACGCTCCCCAGACCTCACAGCTGTTTGTGGCCGACGGGAGCGTTGCAATGGGGGCGTGGTCGGGCGTCGCGAGGGGCGTGGCCGGGCGGGGTCCCGCGATGTGAAGACAGAGCCAGAGAGGGAGCAGGAGAGGGGGGAGAAGGGCCAAAGAGGGGGGGAGAGAGAGCCAAAGGGGGGGGAGAGAGAGCCAAAGGGGTGGAGAGAGAGCCAAAGGGGGGGGAGAGCCAAAGAGAAGGGGGGGGGGGGAGAGCCAAAGAGAAGGGGGGGGAGAGCCAAAGAGAAGGGGGGTGGAGAGAGCCAAAGAGAAGGGGGGGGAGAGAGCCAAAGAGAAGGGGGGTGGAGAGAGCCAAAGAGAAGGGGGGGGAGCCAAAGAGAAGGGGGGGGGAGAGCCAAAGAGAAGGGGGGGAGAGCCAAAGAGGGGGGAGAGAGAGAGCCAAAGAGGAAAAAGAGCCAAAAAGTAGAGAGAGACAAAGAGGGGGGAGAGAGCCAAAGGGGGGGGAGAGAGCCGAAGGGGGGGGGTGAGCCAAAGAGAAGGGAGGGGGGAGAGCCAAAGAGGGGGGAGAGAGAGAGCCAAAGAGGAAAAAGAGCCAAAGAGGGGGGAGAGAGAGCCAAAGAGGGGGGGGGAGAACCAAAGAGGGGGGGGGGGGGAGAGCTAAAGGGGGGGAGAACCAAAGAGGGGGAGAGAGAGCCAAAGGGGGGGGCAGAGCCAAAGAGGGGGGGGGGAGAGCCAAAGAGGAGGGGAGAGCGCCAAAGAGGGGGGAGAGAACAAAAGAGGAGAGAGAGAGCAAAAGAGGGGGGGGAGAGCCAAAGAGGGGGGGGAGCCAAAGGGGAGGGGAGAGCCAAAGAGGGGGGAGAGAGAGAGCCAAAGAGGAAAGAGAGCCAAAGAGGAGAGAGAGCAAAAGAGGGGAGAGAGCCAAAGAGGGGGGGAGAGAGAGCCAAAGGGGGGGGGGGAGAGCCAAAGGGGGGGGAGAGCCAAAGGGGGGGGGAGAGAGCCAAAGGGGGGGAGAGAGAGAGCCAAAGAGGAGAGAGAGCAAAAGAGGGGAGAGAGCCAAAGAGGGGGGGGGAGAGCCAAAGAGGGGGGGAGCCAAAGAGGGGGGAGGAGAGCCAAAGAGGGGGGGGGAGAGCCAAAGAGGGGGGAGAGAACAAAAGAGGGGGGAGAGAACAAAAGAGGGGGGAGAGAACAAAAGAGGGGAGAGAACAAAAGAGGGGGGAGAGAGAGCAAAAGAAAGGAGGGAGGGAGCCAAAGAGGGGAGAGAGAGAGCAAAAGAGGGGAGAGAGAGAGCAAAAGAGGGGAGAGAGAGAGCAAAAGAGGGGAGACAGAGAACAAAGGAGAGGGGGGAGAGAAAGCAAAAGAGAGGGGGGAGACAAAGCAAAAGAGAGGGGGGAAGAGAGAGCAAAAGAGAGGAGGAGAGAGCAAGGGGTGGGACCGCTGTACTGCAAAAAATGGCCCGTGTACACGGGCTTTAGTACTAGTAGATAATAAACAGTCACAGTCATGTGATCAGGGGGCTGGAAGAAGGTTCTTAGATACAAGATAATAACAGAGGTAAAAAGTATATTAATATAACTGTGTTGGTTATGCAAAACTGGGGAATGGGTAATAAAGGGATTATCTATCTTTTAAAACAATAACAATTCTATGGTAGACTGTCCCTTTAATGAGTATGCAAAAATGTCAAGATAGCCTACTTTAAGATTGTAATTTTATTGGATAAGTTCTTTACACAATATTTCTCAAACATCTGTAATTGTAAAAGCTTTGATATTTCACCTCCTATCATATGATATATATATATATATATATATATATATATTCTAAATAATGTATCATTCATGGGTATCCACTTATCATATATATTTGTGTACATATTTTCCTGGTTATTCATTAGGTTTGCACTTTACAGTATATAAATTCTAGGCCCCTGTTAGTAGTGATAACATCATGGAAATTAAGTTTGCAACAAGGTAGGTCTAGGCAGCCCATATTGAGTTGGCATCCATCCACCCACCCATTGAGGCAGATTATTAGTCAAGAATAATTTATCTGTAACTCTGTCAGTATTTATCTGGGTATTTAGTGTAGCAGTGATCAGCAGGAGCAAGGCATACTTTGACCATTTGAACTTGAAACCCTCAGAGAGCTTTTTATTCTAATAAAACAGCAAAATATTGGATATCTGACACCCCTACATCAAACTCTATCACATTAAGGAAACCTTAGAACTCGGGTCTGCAGTCTGGCATGATACATTACAATCCATCTGGGATTTTTCAAAGGAATAATTACATCTATGTATTTATTCCACTGTCAGAACATTGACACTAGTTTCATTGCGCCTGTGTCATTGAGAGTCATAATTAAATAACATGTCAAATGTATTGATTATGTGTATAAGGATCTGTTTGATACATCTAGAAGGTTTGTTTTGTTGAGATTGGTTTCATATGAATCATTGGCCAATGCATCAGCTTGGTGTATAGAATGTATTTTAGTTCTAATAAAGTTATAGTTTCTGATGCCTTGTCATTTTACCATTGAATAGTACATCTTCATCTTGTTATTTAGGAGACAAGAGGCGCCTCATTGGAGCCCCCAATTGTATTAAAGATCTAAATGACATTATGTTATCAAAGCACAGGGTGCTACATGCTATCTAATCAGGCTTAAAATAACCGTATCAGAATAATGATTTATAATATAATAGCTTTCTGGGAACACACATGTATTGCTTGTAAGCTCATTCTTACAATTTTTACTGTGAATAATCCATGGTATTTGTAGGTTAGATCAATTGCTGTAGTGGTTAAAAAAATATAAAGTTTTCATGTAGTTTTGGTTTAAAAAGAATAGAAAAAAAAAAATTATTCACTGTTATTCATCTGATGTTTAATGCAACCAGTATATTAATGTTGTTTCAAACATGACCAATGTAACAGTATTGCTATATTTAAAGAGATGCCATAAAGCTTGTGATTACAACAAATTAGCATATCTGCCAATTGAATGCCTTTCCTTTTATCTTGCTGCAGTCATAGAGATGGTTTTAACGGTGAGGAGCATTTATCTACAAGGCTTGCAAATTATATATTCTATAAAAAAGGAACTTTATCACTGAGGAAGTAAGCCTTGTCAGTGTTCTATGAAACTCATCAGATTAGTGTAATGTTTGTCAGTTTGATTCGGCACTTTAACCAAGATAGAATAAAGATTTGTGTTTTTGAATCTTAAAATTCTTAACAGCTGCAACTTTATCATTATAACAAAGGATCAATGATAGGATTTTGTTCTCTAAAGGGTATTCCATGGCTGTCACTTAAAGGGACAGTATATACCTTTAGATTTTTTTTTTTACAAAGTGTTTAGTTATGTGTAATTAAACATGGTTGCACTATATTTTCATTATTTATTTTGCCCCTTTTTATGTAATTTAGCCCTAGAAGTTGTACAATTTCTATTTCTCAGAACTTCAAATGCACCCTGCTGACTTCTCAAGGCTAACTCTGCTATATTCCTTAGCTGGACAGATAGCTCAGCATGCTAAGGCACTGTGGCTGAGCTCTGTAGCAGCCCAAGGGTTGCAGGTTCGATCCCTGGCGAGGTCCACTCAGCCTTTTATCCTTCCGAGGTCGATAAAATGAGCAGCGCCTTGAGACCTTTACGGGTGATTAGCCGCGCTTTACAAGTACCCCATACAAACATACATACATTTACCCAATTGGATTTATCAGATAACAATTGCAAAATAAAGTATGTCATAGTAACTTTATGACCGTGGCTAGCTAGCAAGTAATGCAAATGAAGATAGGAGTTTCACTATTGAAAAATAATTGCAGTAGAATTTTAATTTGTTTTAAAAAAGTAAAAGGGGTAGTCTAGTCAAAATTAGTTTAATAAATGTAACCATCATATGATTAGTGAAAAATATGATGCATGCGCAAATATAGAAATGAGGACTCCAGGATTTATAGAAAATGGAAGTTCTATATCCAATTTCAAACTATAAATAGATAAAAGCAGATTGTATCTCCTTTTAAGAACACAAAGTATATCTTAGCAAAAAATGCAGTTCTATTAAATCATGAGGGAGCTAAGCAAAAAGGAGAATATGGATCAGAACTTTTTGATACTTATGATTAAAAAAGTATGTAAGTTTTACATTTGGATACTTATTCTTCTTAATATAAATTATATTGTTGTTTGTTAAATAATTAAGATGTATATCATAGAACTCTATGGTTATGTTTCTCTTTTGGTCTTGTGGAAATAATAATAATGTGAAACACAGAATCTTTTGCATACAACTATTAGACCATGTTATAATAACTTATTATTCATTTAAAAATAAATTCATTAAAAAAAAATAGAGTATGCCATAGTAAGTAACAACTTGTCATGTTATTATTATTTTTATTATTATCGGTTATTTGTAGAGCGCCAACAGATTCCGCAGCGCTAGTGTGCATTTGTTTTCGGACAACTGTTCATTATTTCTTTTATTTGTCACAATAAAACAGTTGTTCAGTTGGCCAATAGCCAATAAAAGAACAAATATCTGCGACAAAAAAAAAAAAAAGAAGCAGATTTGTTCATGTTCTGTAAAGTCTTCAGATCACAATTACAGTATGTACACTATTTAATAATAATCAAGAAATATTTTTATCAGTTGATTGATTTTTAAGTATGTAGGCTTCACTTTTGTTCTTGGCTTGTCCTGAACCCATAAAACCAAAATCTTTATTTTTGTTTTGTTGCTGACTTGTAGCAGTAGCTCTAGCTACTACTTCAACTTTATGCAAGTTTAAGCTGCTGTCCTGAAGATATTTCATTTAGGAAATAGCATGTGAATGGATTTTCATTAACAAAAACATAATAAAAAATAACCCCATGAGCAAATATCAGATGAAAATTAAGAATTAATTTTTTTGTCCATGAACATTTCTAGTTAGAACCAAGGAGTAAATATGTCAGCTCTGCAATATTTATCTATATCCCCTGAAAAAGTGGATCATTTTTAGTATGTTTCATTTCTGTGGATACTTTCAATTTAAATGGACAGTCTAGTCTAGATTCAGATAGAGCTTTCAAGTTTAAACAGCTTTCCAATGTACTTTTGTTACCAATTTTGCTTTGTTCTCTTGGTATTCTTTGTTAAAAGCTAAACCTAGGTAGGCTCAAACTGATTGAGTGCATTTTGTCATTTCTTCACAGCTAGACAGTGCTAGTTCATGTGTGCCTTATAGATGACATTGTGCTCACTCCGTGGAGTTATTTATGAGTCAGCACTGATTGTCTAAAATGCAAGTCTGTCAAAAGAACTGAAATAAGGGGGCAGTCTGCAGAGACTTAGATACAAGGTAATCACAGAGGTAAAAAATATATTCATATAACTGTGTTGTTTATGCAAAACTGGGGCATGGGTAATAAACAGATTATCTATCCTTTTAAACAAGAAGTAGACTGGAGTAGACTGTCCCTTTAAATAACAATTTAAAACAGCTCCATAGAAATTAATGTCCGATCTACCCTTTATGGTATATGAAACACAATTTTTTTTCTTTGATGATTCTGACAGAGCATGTGATTTTAAACAACTTTCTAATTTACTTTTTATTATTAATTTTTATTTGTTCACTTGGCATCCTTTGTTGAAAAGCAGAGACGAAAGCGTAGGAGCTGACCCATTTCTGAAAGACTATATGGCAGCAGTTTTGCAAGAATGTTATCAATTTGCAAGAGCCCTAGATGGCAGCACTATGTCCTGTCATCTAGTGCTCCAGATGCCTACCTAGGTATCTCTTCAACAAAGAATATCATGGGAACAAAGCAAATGTGATAATAGAAGTAAGTTGGATACTTTTTTTTAAATTGAATGCTCTGTATGAATCACAAAAGAAAATGTTTGGGTTTCATATCCCTTTAAGAACATTTAAAGGGAATCTCTAGATGAAATTGAATTGGAGTTCACATTAATACATTTTCAGTTTCATGGAATGATGTATTATACTTGTTTTAGCAAAACTAATTCTAGTTAAAGCTATCACAGTTATAATGATGTGTGTCATGTGCTTTGTGAGCTGGCAGTGATACACATCATGCTAGCTCTCTGAATTGGCAGAATCAGGAAATAACATTCATTCAGCCTACAGCCGTATGCTCGGCACGTCTATCTCTAACACAGTGCTAGTTTTTACTAGAAGCATTTCTGCTAATATGAATGCTGTATGTTGAAAACAAGGCTTCTAAAAGAAAATTGTAATGAAATGACATTGGAATTACTGACTGTAATTTTTACACCAAATAAGCAATTATTGGCTATATCTGCCCTATTTAAATACTGTCTGCTCGCATGTTATATTATATGTTTTATATCTGCCCTCTCTAAAGTACTACTGATTATATATGTAGTATTACTAGCTATTTTTTTTTATTATTTCTATTTTATACAATTTAACAAGAGAAAATGGAACCCATACAAAGATAACTTCAAATCACAAATTGCAGACATATAAAGATAAGTACAGAAAAAATATCAATTTTGAATCCATAAAAATGTTCTTGATTCCTCTCTACATAGAGGGAAAGAGAAAAAAAACCATTACAAAACATCCATGATTCAAGTTATACAATCAAGGGAGGCATGGGAGGCAGAGCCTCACCTGCCATGAAAAGAAAAAAGAAAATAATGTTAAAGTAAAATACTTCTTAGCTGCAAATACATGGAGAAAGGCAGCAGCCAGCTCAGCCTCTCTCAATTGTGCAACAACTTAGAAAGTGCTTTATAGAGCGTCCGCCCAATGTCTGTCATGTCAAGATTCACATTTCATCAATAAGCCAATCAGGAAAAAGGCCCAAGTAAGGAAGGTCTCATATCTGCCTCTTGGAGGGCATAACAGTGTTAGTGTAGGAGAAGCACTGATAACCTGTGCTGTGGGCGGGAACTAATAGAAGAGGGAAAATCTTGGTGGCAGAAATATAGTGCTGCAACTGCCTTTCCACTTAAAATTGTTCACAGCAGTTTTTGTTTTGTGCTCTTAGCGCTCACTGCTGCTATGATAGCTCTTATGTCAAGGTGCTAAGGAGGGACTGCCTTGGTTAAGTATTTATTTTACAAGCATTTAACCCCTTATGTTCAGAGTGTATTTGTTGTTTCTAACATTTGTGTTAAAAAGTCTTCATAAACAAAATTATATAATGATACTGAACATTTATACTTTTGATTTCTGAGTGACAGACACCTGTGGTGTGGAATCAGAGTGTACTGACAGCATTAAAAAATAACATGTGTCATCTTTTTAAGTCATCTCTCTTCAACTTTCCTTTAAAAAAAGCCATGTGCCTCTATTATGTAACTAATAGTATTTTAACAATCACTTTAAAGGGACATAAAAACCCAAACATTTTCTTTCATGATTTAGGTAGAACACAATTTTAAACAACTTTCCAGTTTACTTCTATTATCAAATTTGCTTTATTCTCTTGGTATCATTTGTTAAAGGAGCAGCAGTGCACTACTGGCTTCTAACTGAACACATGGGTGAGCCAATGACAATCGGAATATATATGCAGCCACCAATAAGCAGATAGTACCTAAGTTCTTTGCTGCTCCTGAGCTTACCTAGATAAACTTTTCAGCAGGGGATAACAAAAGAAGGAAGCAAATTAAATAATAGAAGTAAATTGGAAAAAAAATGTATTTTCTATCTAAATCATGGGAAACAAATTTGGGTTTCATGTCCCTTTAAGGACATGATTTGCTATTTATTTACTATTTTAACTGTTTGTGTAGGAACAATACTTTTATTTTATTTTTATAACGGAAATCCAAATCACTTATAATGAAACATTACATACATTAGTCAGCATCAGACTTTCCCACTGAAGTTTAAAAATAAATCCAATAAAAAAAAGATGTTTATTTTCCCTAGAATCCCTAGGCAGCTGTGTGTTGTGAACCATAAGGGTCAGTGTGTTGCCTAAGGGCTCTGACAAATATTGATGCAGTGTTGCTTAATGGTAAAAATATGTTTTAAAGGGATAGTAAACACCAAACATTTTATTGTTTAAAAAGGTAGATAATCCCTTTATTTACCATTCCCCAGTTTTGCATAACCAACACTGTTAAAGAAATATACTTTTTACTTCTGTAATTTCTTTGTATCTAAGTCTCTGCAGACTGCCTCCTTATCTCAGTTCTTTGACAGACATGCAATTTAGGCAATTAGTGCTGACTCTTAAGTAACTCCATGTGCATGAGCACAATGTTATTTATATTAAACACATGAACTAACACCCTCTAGCCGTGAAAAACTGCCAAATGCATTCAGATAAGAGGCGGCCTTCAAGGGCTTAGAATTTCGCATATGAGCCTACCTAGGTTTAGCTTTCAACTAAGAATACCAGGAGAACAAAGCAAATTTGATGATAAAAGTAAATTAGAAAGTTGTTTAAAATGACATGCCCTATCTGAATCATGAAAGTTTAATTTGGACTTTACTATCCCTTTAAAGAAGCTTAGCAACAGCATTATAAGCATGTGATAAAATATTCCAAATAGATCCAGTACTCCCAACAGACTATAAAAGCAGTATAGATAAACAGATGCATGATAGGCACTTCCTGGATTTGTAGAAAAAAAAATAATAATATTTGATTATTTTTTTTGCTATAAATCCAATGAGTGCATATTATTGTGCATCTATATATACTGTATATCTATTTTTTCTTTTTGTTTATTAGTCTGTGTTTTTTTGTGTTTGTTTGTTTGTGTGTGTGTGTATTTGAGTCTTTCTATGTGAGTGTTTTGTGTCTTTGAATGTGTGTGTGCATCTCAGGAGTGTTTCTGTGTGAGTATTTCTGAGAATCTGTTATTGAGTATGTTTCTGTATGTCTGAGTATTTCTGTGAGTGTGTGTGTTTCTTCGGGTGTCTTTGTTTGTGTGCGCCTGAGTATCCAACAATTGAAACTCTATCGGGTTCATATGTTTGTTTATCTGGCTCTGGTACTAGCCAGTGCCTCACAAGCCACTGAACTCACCGCATGTCACTGCAGATAAAGAATAAACACATTTAACAAAATAGCCAAGTATATCTGGCATACCAAAATTTTGTCTGCAATTAGTTCTAATAAAAATATCATAACAATAATAATACAAAATTATTATTGGCTATTTACTTGCATTCTCTGGCCCTGTCCCCTTCTGACATGAACTCGCCCACAGAATGGAGACGGCTTCCTCCCTAATACCTAGCCACAAATTTTGGGAGGTATATTTGGCCTTCTTATGGGTAATTGCTGAATAGCTTTCTAACTGCCCTATATGAAGGGCTACTGGTTACATTACTTCCCCATATATGTGAAATTTGTGGCTATATGTTTGCTTTTTATGTGTGGAATAACATGCAAATTATAGTACATACCAGCCCTATATATGTGACTATATTCCTTCTGTATTTCAGGTATGAAATGTATTTGTTCTATATGATAAGTTTCTGGTGTCTCTCTTTTATTTGGGGGAAGGGTGGGCTATTTTCTGCAAACCTGTTACCTGCATCTGGGACTCCTGGACAGCTATTCTATGCATATAAAATGACTATTTAAAGGAAAAGTATTATTTTCTTTCATATAATTGGCAAGAGTCCATGAGCTAGTGACGCAGCAGTTTCGTTATGGGAATCATGTATTAGGAAGTTTGTCTTACCTGGGGTATAGTCTTTTTTGCAATTTGACTTGCGGGCAAATTAGACTTGCGAGGGTGCAAAATACTGTTATTTACTGCGTGATTCTTGGCGCGATAATTTTTTTGTCGTGAATGTGCGCCTGAGATGACGCAAGTTCATAATTTCCTGCGTCTTAGTTAAAGCTAGGTTGTTTGGCGCAAAATTGTGTTTGTTATGACGCGGTTTGCATCATTTCTGAATGTTTGTTGGCTGCAAAACATTTCTTAACTTACTTTTGCGTCGTGCGTCATTCAAAAAAGTCAAAAAAGTTTTATTTTTTACTCCACTTCCTATATGCTCAGAAGGCTATGCTTTTTTTGTCAACTTTAGCATTTGCATTTTTTCCCATTCCTGAAACTGTTATATGTGGAAATAAGATATTTCTGTTTAAATGTTATTTTTTCTTTTACATTTTACAAGATGTCTCAATCTGATACTGTCTCAGAAGCTGTTGTAGGAACCATGCTGCCTGAACACAGTTCTACCAAAGCTAAGTGTATCTGTTGTAAGCTAGTGGAGATTATATCTCCAGCTGTAGTATGTAACAGTTGTCATGATAAGCTTTTGCATGCAGAAAAGGTTTCTATTAGTGCTAGTACAGTATCTGTTGTTCCTTCAACATCTAAAGTACATGATATCCCTGTGGATATGAAAAAAATTATATTGCTGATGCGATACAGAAGGCTATGGCTGCTATACCGCCTTCAAATAAACGTAAAAGGTCTTTTAAAACTTCTCATAATACTGATGAAATTTGTAATGGCCAACAACATACTGATATATCCACTTCTGATGAGGATCTCTCTGATTCAGAAGATCCTACTTCAGACGTTGACACTGATAAATCATCTTATCTTTTTAAGATTGGGTATATTCGTTCTTTGTTAAAAGAAGTGTTGTTAACTTTGGATATTGAGAAGTCCTCTTGATAATAAATCCAGTAAACATTTAAATTCTGTTTATAAACCTCCTGTGATTACTCCAGGGGTTTTTCCTGTTCCTGATGCTATTTCTGATGTGATTGCTAAGGAATGGTCTAAGTTGGTACTTCTTTTGTTCCTTCTTCAAGGTTTAAAAAGTTGTAACCTTTGCCAGTAGCTAAGTTAGAGTTTTGGGAAAAAGTCCCTAAGGTTGACGGGGCTATTTCTACTCTTGCTAAGCGTACTACTATTCCTATGAAAGATAGTACCTCTTTTAAGGATCCTTTAGATAGGAAAATTTAATCTTATCTACGGAAAGCTTATTTACATTCTGGCTATATTTTCAGACATGCCATTTCTATGGCTGATGTTGCGGCTGCATCAACTTTTTGGTTGGATAGCTTAGCACATTGGGAAAAAGATTCTGATTTGCATAGCATTGTTCATTTGCTTCAACATGCTTATAATTTTATCTGTGATGCTATTTTTGATATCATCAAGATTGATGTTAAATCTATGTATTTGGCTATTTTAGCTAGAAGAGCTTTAGGGCTCAAATCATGGAATGCTGACATGGTATCTAAGTCTAGGTTACTATTTCTATCATTCCAGGGTAATAATTTGTTTGGTTCCCAGTTGGATTCTATTATTTCCACTATTACTGGGGGGAAGGGACTTTTTTTGCCCCAAGGCAAATCTAAAGTTTCTACTCGGTTTCGTTCCTTTCATCAAAATAGAGAACAGAAAACCACTCCTTCCCCTAAGGACTCTGGCCCCAATTGGAAGCCATCTTCGAGTTGGAATAAATCCAAGCCTTATAAGGAACCAAAGCCAGCCCCCAAAACTGCATGAAGGCGCGGCCCTCAATCCAGTTTTGCTGGTGGGGGGCAGATTGAAATTATTTCAAGACATTTGGGCAGGTTCCGTTCAGAATCATTAGATTTAGAATATTGTCTCTCAGGGGTATCGAATAGGTTTCAGAATAAGACCTCCTGTGAGAAGATTTTTTTCTCTCTCACGTTCCAACAAATCCTGTGAAAGCTCAGGCCTCTCTGAAGTGTTTTTCAGATCTAGAGCTTTCAGGAGTAATTGTACCAGTTCCACTTCTTGAACAGGGTCTGGGTTTTTATTCAAACCTATTCATTGTCCCGAAGAAGGAAAATTCTTTCAGTCCAGTTTTGGATCTGAAGTTTTTGAATCAATTTGTAAGGGTCCCAACTTTCAAGAGTATATAAGGACTATTCTGCCTTTTGTTCAGCAAGGTCATTACATGTCCTCATTAGACTTACAGGATGCGTATCTTCACATTCCGATTCATCCAGACCACTATCAGGTTCTAAGATTCTCTTTTCTAGACAAGCATTACTAATTTGTTGCTCTTCCATTTGGCCTAGCAAAAGCTCCAAGAATCTTTTCGAAGGTTCTCGGTGACCTTCTATCTGTAATCAGAGAGCAGGGTATAGTAGTGTTTCCTTATTTGGACAATCTCTTGCTACTGGCTCAATCTTTTCATTTAGCAGAATCTCACACAAATCAACTTGTGTTGTTTCTTCAAAAACATGGTTGGAGGATCAATTTACCAAATAGTTTCTTGATTCCTCAGACAAGGGTCACCTTTTTAGGTTTCCAGATAGATTCAGTGTCCATGACAGGTTTAACAGACAAGAGAATGAAATTGGTTTCTGCCTGTCAAAACCTTCAGTCTCAATCATTCCCTTCAGTGGCTATGTCCATGGAAGTTTTAGGTCTCATGACTGCAGCATTGGACGCGATCCCCTTTGCTCGTTTTCATATGAGACCTCTGCAGCTTTGCATGCTGAATCAATGGTGCAGGGATTATACTCGGATATCACAGTTGATATACTTAAATGCCAACATTCAACTTTCTCTGTCCTGGTGGTTGGACCATCATCGGATTCTTCAAGGGGCTTCTTTTCTTCATCCTTCCTGGTCTGTGATTTCAACAGATGCAAGTCTCACAGGTTGGGGAGCTTTCTCTGGGGTTTTCTGACAGCACAAGGGGTTTGGAATCCTCAAGAGGCAAAGTTACCAATCAATATTTTAGAACTCCGTGCTATTTTCAGGGCTCTTCAGGCTTGGCCTCTACTAAAGAGAGAATCATTTATTCATTTTCAGACAGACAATATCACAACTGTGGCATATGTCAATCATCAGGATGGGACTCACAGTCCTTTAGCAATGAAAGAAGTATCTCGAATACTTTCTTGGGCGGAATCCAACTCCTGTCTAATTTCTGTGATACATATCCCAGGTGTAGACAATTGGGAAGCGGATTATCTCAGCCGTCAGACTTTACATCCAGGGGAGTGGTCTCTCCATCCAGATGTATTTTGTCAGATTGTACAGATGTGGGGTCTTCCAGAAATAGATCTCATGGCATCCCATATAAACAAGAAACTTCCCAGGTATCTTTCCAGGTCCAGGGATCCTCAGGCGGAGATGGTGGATGCATTGGCAGTTCCTTGGTTTTACCAACCTGCTTAAATTTTTCTGCCTCTAGTTCTTCTTCAAAGAATGATCTCCAAGATCATAATGGAACAAGCGCATGTGTTTCTGATAGCCCCAGTATGGCCTCACAGGTTTTGGTATGCGGATCTTGTCCGGATGTCCAGTTACCAACCTTGGCCACTTCCTTTAAGGTCAGACCTTCTGTCTCAAGGGCCGTTTTTCCATCAGGATCTCAAATCGCTAAATTTGAAGGTATGGAAATTGAATGCTTAGTCATAGAGGTTTCTCTGACTCAGTGATTAATACTATGCTACAGGCTTGTAAGTCTGTTTCAAGAAAGATTTATTATCGGGTTTGGAAAACCTATATTTCATGGTGTTTTTCTCATAAATTCTCTTGACATTCTTTTAGAATTCGTAGAATTTTACAGTTTCTTCAGGATGGTTTGGATAAAGGTTTCTCTGCAAGTACTTTAAAGGGACAAATATCTGCTCTTTCTGTTTTATTTCACTGAAAGATTGCTAAACTTCCTGATGTTCACTGTTTTGTTCAGGCTTTGGTTCGTATCAAGCCTGTTATTAAATCAATCTCTCCTCCTTGGAGTCTTAATTTGGTTTTGAAGGCTTTGCAGGCTCCTCCTTTTGAGCCTATGCATTCTTTGGATATTAAACTACTTTCTTTGAAAGTGTTGGCTATCTCTTCAGCTAGAAGAGTTTCTGAATTGTCTGCTCTCCCTTGTGAGTCTCTCTTTCTGATTTTCCATCAGGATAAGGCTGTTTTGCGGACTTCATTTAAATTTCTTCCTAAAGTTGTGAATTCTAACATTAGTAGGGAAATTGTTGTTTCATCCTTGTGTCCGAATCCTAAGAATACTCTTGAAAGATCTTTACATTCTTTGGATGTTGTAAGAGCTTTAAAATATTATGTCGAAGCTACTAAAGATTTCAGGAAGACTTCTAGTCTATTTGTTGTTTATTCTGGTCCTAGGAAAGGTCAGAAAGCCTCTGCCATTTCCTTGGCATCTTGGTTAAAGCTTTTGATTCACAAGGCTTATTTGGAGGTGGGACAGTCTCCGCCTCAGAGAATTACAGCTCATTCTACTAGATCAGTCGCCACTTCTTGGGCTTTTAAGAATGAAGCTTCGGTTGATCATATTTGAAAAGCAGCAACTTGGTCTTCTTTACATACATTTACTAAATTTTACCATTTTGATGTATTTGCTTCTTCTGAAGCAGTCTTTGGTAGAAAGGTTCTTCAGACAGCTGTCTCAGTTTGATTTTTCTGCTTATGATTTGTTTTTTTCTTGAAATTCATGTGAAATTTATAAGAAAGATTCATTTTTTTGTGTGGATTTAATTTTTTCAGCGGAAATAGCTGTTTTTATTTTATCCCTCCCTCTCTAGCGACTCTTCTGTGGACTTCTACGTCTTGGGTATTTCTATCCCATACGTCACAAGCTCATGGACTCTTGCCAATTACATGAAAGAAAACATAATGTATGTAAAACTTACCTGATAAATTAATTTCTTTCATATTGGCAAGAGTCCATGAGGCCCACACTTTTTTGGTGGTTATGATTTTTGTATAAAAGCATAATTATATTTCCAGTTCCTCTTTTTGTATGCTTTTTTACTCCTTATTTTATCACCCCACTACTTGGCTATTCATTAAACTGAATTGTGGGTGTGGTGAGGGGTGTATTTATAGGCATTTTGAGGTTTGGGAAACTTTGCCCCTCCTGGTAGGATTGTATATCCCATACGTCACTAGCACATGGACTCTTGCCAATATAAAAAAAAAATACTTTATCAGGTAAGTTCTTACATAAATTGTTTTTTTCTTAATATTTACTTTAGAAATTGTTTACTGTCTTTAAGTAGATCTGAACACAATTTTTTTTTTTATGTAAACCTTCGGTTTGTTAAAAAAATATGCTTGTTTTTCATTTACAGGATATGCCCATTGAAAAGCTTCTTGAACATTGAGATTAATGTCCCTTAGTAGTTTAAAGCTTAAACTACTATGGGCTGCATTACAAGGAAAGCTCAAAAATATTATCGTTATTGAGCGCTAATACCACTCAAGTTATTCTTCTATTTTTATGCTCAAATTGCAAGTTGAATGTGAAATGGTAGCGTGCAAGCGAAAGCTTCAAGCGCGCTAACATTTGGAGGCTGGATTGCGCAACCACACTAACTCCCTTCCCCAAAAGACGTCTATGGGGTGCTCTACATAAGCCTCTTCTAGCTTTCACTCATAAGCTAACCCGAAGGTACGATAGGACATCTGAGCTAAAGGTGCATTAAGAAAAGCTTCAAATACCTTCTTTCTTTACTTAGAACAAAATGTTATTTTAAATATATATATATATATATATATATATATATATTAATGTATATATTTTTAATAAAAGGGCTTAATTTGTTTAAAAAATATATATATGTAAAAAATTACTGCACAATAAGGTGTTTCACTATGGCTTAACATATGCAAAGAGGGATGGAGTAGTGGTAGCTTATGACTTTAATTTGGCAAAAACTTGATTTTGTTTTAGCCGTGTCTATATGACTATATATACTGTATATATAATATATACTAGTGGTGAAGCCCGTGTACACGGGCCATTTTCTTTATTGCAGTGGTCACCCCCCACCCCCTGCTTACGCACCGTCCGCACTGCCGTCCGACCATGCCCTGTTACGCACGACCACGCCACCAACTTGTCACACCTCTGTCACACCTACTTCTGTTTGGCTACGGCCCCCGTTACGTGCACAACTGACGAGAGGGAAGGGCACATTACAAACGCGTTTATAGTATATATATATATATATATATCCACACGTAAGGACTGCACTCACTGGATTCAGTTACCTGAATCCAGTGAGTGCAGTCCTTACTTGTGGATACTTATTGAAATATTGACTGAGCACCCTGGTCGCTGACTACTTTGTATTGAGAGTGCAGATACACATGGGAAATATATATATATATATATATATATATATATATATATATATATATATATATATGTAATTCATATATACAGGGCTAAAAATTTAAGTTTTTGCCAACACCACACCCACTACCCCATCCCTCTTTGCATATGTTTAGACATAGTAAAACATCTTATTGTGCAGTAATTTAAAAAAACATTTTTTTATCTTAAACCATAAAAAATTAAATTCTTTTCTTCAATAATTAAAAATATATACATTTGCTGGCTATTTGGCACATATGTCTTACATATGTTTTGATAACATTTTATACTAACCCTAACATTTTACTTCAGGTCTCAAGTCAATGTAATTTTTTAGCACTGTTATGTGTTGTGCTCGAGAGCAACACAGAACTTTCAGTTTGTAATATGAGTAATGTTTAGCACAGTTGCTATATCCAATGAAAGTATAGGGCACGCTAAAGGGATGTCACCCCTGCTAAACATTCTCTGGTTACTCTTCTTTACTCTTTACTCTTCTTTACCATGGACTTGTAATACTAATTTCCATGCTAATCCTAACGATATTGATAGTGCACCCTACGCTATCTATAGTGCTCCACTTGTTATCTAGGCCAATATATGTATATTTTGAAGAAAAGCTTTTAGAAACTGAAATATTGGTTGAACTGGTAAATTTGTGAGGTGGTGATTAGCAATAGTCTAGTTGGCTTTAATGGAAATATTAAATAAGAGACATAGAAAATTTTGTTTGAAGTAAACTGTGATATACCTTTAAGGTATATCCCGCCCTGGAACAGGAACCACCCTATTTAAAGGGGTTGGCCCAGACTCACATTGCCTGGAAATTGTTGAAGTCAAGGAAAGATGCTTATTACCTTGTCTTGTTTTTTGTTTCAGGTCTTTGAATCAATTACTAAGTCCTAAGAGCGCCTGTATTACAGAGTTGGAAGTATATCTATCTTTTTCATTCAAATATCAATCCAGCATTGTTTGTTATAGCCTATTCCTGCATTCCTGTTTACTTGCATTCTGTTGCGCTATTACGTTCTCTTGCAAAGGGCCGCCGGATCTACATTCCTCATCAGGACCGGAAGTCGCACTCACACCGCAGTACCGCAACCGTCAGGTCAGTCTCTACCTACTCTCTGCACGGGAGTTCACTGTGAGCCACAAACTTTAAGGTATTCTATCTCCAACTAGATTGCTTATAAACGATCAGGTTTAAAACGAGTTTCTGATCATAAAGTGCTACTTCTCTTGTGCCATATTGAAGACTGTTTTGGATGAATGAACTTGTATATATTTTATGCTGTGTCTGTGTGAGTGCGTGAAGTCGGCTGAAGATCATTTGGAAATATTCTTTGCTTGATACATACTTATCAGGAACTTATTCCTATTCTGAACATGCAATAATAATTAACAGCAAACCTTACTTATTTTTTCTCTGATCTTTACAATAAGTTTGTATAGATCAAACACAACAATTTATCATTCATGCAGCAACAGCCTCATTTTGATCTATACCGGTCATCACAAGTATTGATTTCCGGTTTAGCAATCTCAAGAGCAACAAATCCAATATTTTAACACTATATAAAACACGGTTTATAACCAGTGCATCACATAATTTCCAGGCCATGTTTTAGTGTTGAAATAAAGGAATTGTTGCTACTATGACTCCTGAGGAAATAGAGAGTCAGTTTAATAGTATTGAACAAAAGTTAGATTATCTGGCACATGCATTAACTGAAGTGCAAGCAGAGAATCTAGCTATTAAAACGGTGCTTAAAGACTACATGGCCGCTAAAAGTAGCGAGGTACCTGAGCCACATATTCAGTATCCACAACCCTTTTCTGGCAAAAGGCAAGAGTTTAGGGATTTTAAAACTGCTTGTCATTTGCTATTTTCATTGAGACCACGCACCTATCATTCAAATCGTATAAAAGTGTGTACCACCATATCATTCCTACAAGGTGAGCCCCGGACCTGGGCAAATAGGTATTATGAGAACAATGATCCTATTTTAGATTCCTTACAGGATTTTTTCCAAGCAATGGCTAATCTTTATGAGGATACTGACTCTCAGATATTAGCAGAAACAAAGTTGCGCTCCCTCAAACAAGGGAAGCGGACAGTGGAGGAGTACACTACTGATTTCGAGATGTGGGCAGTAGACTCCCAATGGAATCAGATCAGTTTAAAAAATCAGTTCAGGCTGGGTTTGTCTGAGACTCTCAAGGATGAGCTATCCAGACAGGATATGCCGGATAGTCTCTCAGCTCTCATAAAACTGAGCACCTCAATTGACAGAAGGATTAGAGAAAGGCGTGCCGAGAAGGCCACATCTGATTACATTCCTAAAAAATCATATATGTATACCACTCCATCAGAGAGGACGACGACAGGTTCCTCACCAATGGAAATTGGCATTATTAAGGGTCCTCTCTCAGAGGAAGAAAAAGCAAGAAGAAGGTTGGAAAACCTATGTCTTTATTGTGGAAAAAAGGAACACATTGTCTCACAGTGTCCACTACTACAACGACAAAAGAAGGGTAAGCAAAATGAGATACATAACATATGCCATATCTCAGAGAATATGCAATTGACATTGGTTCTCTCTTTACAGTGGGATCAGGAAAGTATCCAGTGCAGGGCGTTGATTGATTCTGGTGCATCCGGAAACTATATAGATTCCCTGTATGTTGTAAATAATAAAATACCCCTTGTGTGCAAACAAAACCCTGTTTATGTCAAATCAATTGATGGAACTTTAATCAAAAAGGGACCAATCACACACCAGACAATACCATTGTTAACCACAATAGACACGGGTCACACTGAATATATCACCTATGATGTAATACTTACTGTAAGACTGCATGTTTTCCCCATAGCATTATTGCTACTGTGAAGGAAATTGTTCCTACAGTCTATCAGGACTTGGCAGAGGTGTTCGATATGGTGGAGGCAGAAAATCTACCTCCACACAGACAATTTGATTGTCCAATAGATCTTGTACCTGGAGCAATTATACCTCATGGGAAAATTTACCCATTATCACAAACTGAGCTAGTCTATTTGAGATCTTATTTAGACGATAATTTGAGAAAAGGGTTTATTTCTCATTCAACATCCCCTGCAGCTGCAGGAATGTTTTTGGTCAAAAATAAGGATGGCACTTTAAGACCGATAATTGATTATAGAGCACTAAATGCAGTAACTGTCAAGAATAGGTACCCTTTACCATTAATTCCAGAATTAATTGAACGATTAAAGGGTGCTACCATTTACACTAAGTTAGACCTGAAGGGAGCTTACAATCTTATCCGCATGAAAGAGGGCGATGAATGGAAAACTGCATTCCGCACTAGATACGGTCTGTTCCAATATAACGTTATGCCATTTGGGTTGAGTAATGCTCCCGGTACATTCCAGCATTTCATAAACGAAATCTTTCATGATTTAATGGATATATGCGTCATAATTTACCTAGACGATATATTTATTTATTCCAGAACACTGGAGGAACATAAAAGACATGTAAGATGGGTCTTAACAAGGTTAAAGGAACATAAACTTTATGCAAAAAAGGAAAAATGTCTTTTTCATGTGGATAAAATCAAGTTCTTAGGATATATCATAACACCTGACAAGATCCAGATGGATCCTGACAAGGTGTCAGCAGTGATTCATTGGCCCATACCTAATTCTATACGTGCTCTACAGAGATTTATAGGATTCGCTAACTACTATCGTAAGTTTATTGACAATTTTTCCAATATAGTAAAACCATTGACCCAACTTACTAGCAAAAAACACCGATACAAATGGACAGACGAAGCCCAACAAGCTTTTGATGTATTAAAAAACAGATTTGGTGCCGCTCCTTTATTACATATACCAGACCCAAAATTACAGTATGTATTGGAGGTGGATGCCTCCACTTCTGGAATTGGGGCGGTATTGTCTCAATATAATAAGGAAAAAACAGAGTTACATCCTGTGGCCTTCTACTCTAGAAGATTCACCTCTGCAGAGAATAACTATAGTATTGGTGACAAAGAATTACTAGCTATTAAGGTATCATTAGAACAATGGAGACATTTATTAGAGGGCACTATTGAACCATTTAAAATCTACACTGACCACAAAAATCTCCAATATTTAAAGCAAAGCAAAACCTTATCAGCCAGACAGGTAAGATGCTCACTGTTCTTAGACAGATTTGACTTCCTGATAACATATAGGCCTGGGGTGTTAAATACCAAAGCTGATGCACTATCACGATTCTATGAACAAACTAACATAGATACTCTCAGTCCAATTATACCTCCTGAAAGATTCATAGGAGTCTTAACACCTATAGAAAAAGAAATTAAAAAGGCTTTAAAAAGTGAACCCACGAAACCTAACACATGTATCCAAAATAATAAGACTGGATTATTCTATCACAATAGAAGACTATATGTACCATCTATATTAAGAAAGCAAATAATGCATCACACACATGATATACCTCTGGCAGGTCATAGTGGTATACAGAAAACCATAGAAAAAACTAGACGTCACTTTTGGTGGCCACAGATGGATCAGTCAATACATGATTATGTTTTATCATGTGACACCTGTGCCAGGAATAAAATAGACCATAAAGGCCCGATAGGGCTGTTATCTCCTCTGCCCATTCCTGAGAGACCCTGGGAGACAATATCGATGGATTATATAGTAGAATTACCCAATTCACAACACTATAACACGATATTAGTCGTAGTAGACCATCTTACAAAGTTAGGGCATTTCATACCTTTAAAAGGTCTGCCATCCGCTTTTGTTACAGCTAACGTTTTTTTAGCTCATATAGTCAAGCTACATGGACTAACAAGAAATATCATCACTGACAGAGGTACCCAGTTCACCTCAGCTTTTTGGAGATCCTTATGTAAACTACTGAAAATAAACCCTAAGTTCTCTACTGCTTTTCACCCACAGACTAATGGGTTAACCGAAAGGTTGAACCAAACTTTAGAGCAGTATCTGCGTTGTTATATAACTCATCAACAAGATGATTGGGTGAATCATCTTCCGATGGCAGAATTCGCCTACAATAATTCTGTTTCCGCCATCACAAAAGTATCACCTTTTTACGCAACGTATGGTTTTCACCCAACAACCATATCCTTATCTGCCACCGAAGTTAATTCCCCCGCAGCTACAGACTACTCTAAACAGTTACAAGAAAGACTTGATCAGCTGAAACAACATCTTTCTGAAGCAAAGACAACTCAGAAATTTTATTATGACCAACATCACAGATCTGCTCCTGAGTACCAGGAAGGTGACAAAGTCTTATTGTCCACTAAACATCTTCGATTACATGTACCCTCTAAGAAGCTTGCGAATCAGTTTATTGGACCTTTTATAATTGATAAGATAATAAATCCAACTACAGTTAAACTAAAATTACCCTCACACTACAAATTTCACCCAACGTTCCATGTATCACTTGTGAAGTTATACAAGGCATCAGGTAATACTCCTATACCAATTGATACCCCAATCCTAATCGACGACCAAGAGGAGTTCGAGATTGAAAAAATTCTGGATTCCAGACTCAGAAGAGGTCATCTAGAATACTTCTTGAAATGGAAGGGTTATGGCCCTGAAGAAAACTCATGGTTACATCACTCTGAAATACACGCACCACGTCTGGTCCGCGCATTTCATAGGAGATACCCTATGAAGCCTTCGCCGGCTGATTAAGGGGGATCTCTGTTGGGGGAGTGTGTGATATACCTTTAAGGTATATCCCGCCCTGGAACAGGAACCACCCTATTTAAAGGGGTTGGCCCAGACTCACATTGCCTGGAAATTGTTGAAGTCAAGGAAAGATGCTTATTATCTTGTCTTGTTTTTTGTTTCAGGTCTTTGAATCAATTACTAAGTCCTAAGAGCGCCTGTATTACAGAGTTGGAAGTATATCTATCTTTTTCATTCAAATATCAATCCAGCATTGTTTGTTATAGCCTATTCCTGCATTCCTGTTTACTTGCATTCTGTTGCGCTATTACGTTCTCTTGCAAAGGGCTGCCGGATCTACATTCCTCATCAGGACCGGAAGTCGCACTCACACCGCAGTACCGCAACCGTCAGGTCAGTCTCTACCTACTCTCTGCACGGGAGTATAAGCAAAAGGCCGCTCCTAACTGGACATACACCCGGGAACCCAGGTCGCCCTGGCGTGCTAGGAAAACCCGGCCCGAACTCTAGGCCTATTTAGACCAAGCCTGATCAGAGCACTTTAGTTATTGTTGTTTTTGTTTTGTTGTTCCTTGTTGAAAGTGTTATGCATCTGACAATGTATCTATGACATTAAAACCAATAAAACATTTAATTGGAAAAAAATAAATAAGAGATATAGATAGAACAATAAGGTGGAACAGGGTCAAGCAGAGTTTCATTTGTTACAGATATAAATATTCGCAGTCACTGGCAGTGCTTCATACAGAAGCCACATATGTGAATAATGCAACAGCTCCTTGTATAGACTGGAGAATGTTAGGTGCTTAACATAACTAGAAATGACCATTTTACTAAATGTATTGCAAATTACATGTTGATTTGGTCTACGCATAAATGACTTGAAGGAAGTATGGATAATATAACCAAAATCCATACTATTATTAACACAAATAAATAAAAAATACAGTAATAAAAATAATAAAAAATGAAAAAGCTAATTTTAGGGGGGAAATATATAAGATTGCAGAATCTCCCCATGTGTTTTTCTCTTCTGCCTGCTCCAGTGATATATATTTTCTATGCAGCAGCTCCAGTCCCTTAACACACTCCTGCATTTGGGTAAAAGCCTAGACAGTTATGAAACTGACAGGGCTGAAAAAATCAATAGCACATATGTCTAAATGATACCTTCTCTTCCAGATCAAATATAATGTGAAAAGAATCATATTGCTCAGTATTCGACATGCAGTGCTGCAAACCCAAAATGTGATGTAAAAAAAAAAGTGCTGCAGATGAACTTGAAACAAACTCATATGCAGTCTGGCATCCAATCCTAAATATAATATAACAAATTTATAATATCTAGGACTGACTCCAAGGGGCATATTTATCAAGCTCCGAATGGAGCTTGATGCCCCGTGTTTCTGGCGAGTCACAAAGACCGCTGCTCCATAACCTGTCCGCCTGCTCTGAGCAGACGGACAGTCATCGCCGGAAATCAACCCGATCGAGTACGATTGGGTTGATTGACACTCCCTGCTGGTGGCCTATTGGCCGCGAGTCTGCAGTGCTGGTGCAATGCTGAATACGGCGAGCGTATTGCTCTCCGTATTCAGCGAGGTCTGTTGGACCTGATCCGCACTGTCGGATCAGGTCCGACAGACCTTGATAAATATGGGCCCAAGAGTTCTGCAACATATTTCCATGAAATATGTTTTATCTGTCTCTGGAATGGAAGCCGAAGGGTTACATTGTGAAAATGAGAAGAAAAAAAAACATGTATCATGATTCTATTTGCTTTGCAGAAAATTACACCGTTTTTTTTTATCCCTTGTTTTAAATGGGGCAAGAAGGTTTCTTCTCTTAGCCACTGTATGACTTAGTATTAAATTCTAAAGTAACAGACTTCAGTCTAATGAGCTTTGTATAGTTGACCTAAAAAGTGTCGCGCGGAGTCTTTGAAATGAGTTTCCTCTAACTTCCCCTGAGCTGATTGTGTGTTTTAGGAGAGGTTAAATGGGTTAAGATTCTTAGCTGTTCTAAAGCCATAGGAGCGATTCCCTATTAATCTTTTTCACCCTGTAAGTCATCATCTTCAGATCAAGGCGGATTTACTGCATAAGATAACATACTCAGCAATGGGACACAGCTTCTAAAGGACAAAAGGGTGACAGGAAAAATAAAGAGTCATTTGCTTTGATTTCACGTAAAGGGACATAAACAATTTTCTTTGCTTCATCTTAAAAAAGGGCATTGTAAGATGTATTATAGTGTTTTTTTTTTTTTTTAAAGAATATATATTTAATAAAGATACTTCTTCCTATGGTGGCTTGTCTAAGTGAGTTGTTCCTATCGGCCAGTTAGCATGCATATTGTCTCATCTTTTGTGCACAAACATGCATGTCCTGCTAGATTCCTTTTAAACCGTTTTAACTTTTCCTTTACTATGAACATATTTTGTTGCTATTTTTCATATGTAGGACCGAAACCATTTTTAGTTTAATTTCACTTTTAAATATTTATTTATTCTGTGCATTTTTTAATTGAGATGTTGCAGTATTTTGATTTTGTCACAGTATAAAATGATGTACTCTGTTTTGGTATATGTTAGTAGTTAATTTTTCATTGAGAAATTCTTAAAAGTTATTTAAATTTTAATCAAGCATCTGAGGTGAGCATTGAGTACAATATATTGTTTTGGTCAGACATTTCATACTATGGGGTAGATTTACCGAAGGTCGCGCGGACATGATTTGCTGTAGTGCATCATGTCCGCTCGACCTTGCTAAATGCCGACAGCATACACTGTCGGCATTTGACATTGCACAAGCATTTCTGGTGAAATCCTTGTGCAATGCCGCCCCTTGCTCATTCGCGGCAAATCGGCCGCTAGCAGGGGCCGAGAAGTTAAGGAGCAGCGGTCTTATAACCACTGCTTTTTAACTTCTGTTTCTGGTGGACTGTAAACGATGAGGAGTCGATGCGGCATCCGCTGCATATTAAATCGACCCCTATATATGAGTGTGTGTGTGTGTATGTAGTGTGTGAGTATTTGTGTGTGTGGTTAGTATGTGTGTATAGTGTGTTTGTGTTTAGTATGTGTTTATATAGTGTGTGTGTATTTAGTGTGTGATTGTGTGTGTAGTGTGTGTGTGTGTGTGTTTAGTATGTGTGTATATAAATTGTGTGTGCATATAAAGTGTGTGCATGTAGTGTGTGCGTGTTTAGTATATGTGTGTGTGAGTTAAATATGTGTATATAATGTGTGTGTTTGAAGTGTGTGAGTATGTGTGTGTATGTAGTGTGTGAGTATGTGTGTATAGAGTGTGTGAGTATGTGTGTGTGTTTAGTATGTGAGTATGTGTGTGTTTAGTGTGTGATTATGTGTGTGTGTTTAGTATGTTGTGTATGTAGTGTGTGAGTATGTGTGTATAGAGTATGTGAGTATGTGTGTGTGTTTAGTGTGTGAGTATGTGTGTGTGTTTAGCATGTGTGTATGTAGTGTGTGAGTATGTGTGTATAGAGTGTGTGAGTATGTGTGTGTGTTTAGTGTGTGTGTATGTAGTGTGTGAGTATGTGTGTGAGTATGTGTGTGTGTTTAGTATGTGTGTATATAGTGTGTATGTGTGTATATATTGTGTGTGTATGTAGTGTGTGTTTAGTATGTGTGTATATAGTGTGTGTGTATGTAGTGTGTGAGTATGTGTGTATATAGTGTGTGAGTATGCATGTGTGTTTAGTATGTGTGTGTATATAGTGTGTATATGTAGTGTGTAAGTATGTGTGTGTGTGTTAAGTGTGTGTGTTTGTAGTGTGTGAGTATGTGTGTGTGTTTAGTATGTGTGTGTATGTAGTGTGTGAGTATGTGTGTATATAGTGTGTGAGTATGTGTGTGTGTGTGTGTGTAGTGTGTGTATAGTGTGTGTGTGTATATAATGTGTGTGTGTATGTAGTGTGTGAGTATGTGTGTGTTTTTAGTATCTGTGTATGTAGTCTGTGTATATAGTGTGTGTTTATGTAGTGTGTGTATGTATGGAATAAAGGTATCTATGAATGTGCTTCTTTGGTAATTAAGTAAATACATCATATGTAGCTTAGCCTCTCTATTTATCATAGCTGTAAAACTGAGGGTTCTGTTCAGTGTAAAGGCAAAAGGACAGCAAATAAGAGACTAGGTCGATGGCAGTGTTCTTATCAAAACCGAAAAGGCCAGAAGATAATAATGACAATTTGATCTCAAAACTTTCTTTGGGAAGTCTAATTTTAGTGGGTGAAGGGCATCTTCTTCAGCAAAGACCCTGGAGCTATTCAGACTCTTCCCACCCTGGTAACCTTAACCTGACCTCTGTGATAAGTTGTCTTTTTGTCTTCTCATTCATATCTTTGTTTTGCGCACAACACGGGATTTCAGCCTGTCTGTGGCCTATGACAAAAAACACAACAGAAATTTGTTTAGCATCATGTCTTATGCTAAGGCTTGTGATTACTGGGGGCCATGTTCTCAATTGTCCTCATGTCAAATAACAACATCTCATTCATAAGTACAAAAAAATAAAGGAAGTGCTGGTGTAAAATACAATACGGTTCCATTTCTGCAAACACAAGAAACATGTCACCATTTTAAATCCCCTGTTTATGAGCAATATAACTTCAGTCAATCCCTTATTAAAACACATCTACAACTGGTTCTTCAGCTTTACTAAAGTATAATGCAGACAATAATATTATATCTACAATATTTATATTTGCACAATTTCCAGAGCAAATGATTTTAACCGAGTACATAATTCACATGAAGAAATGTTTAAAATGTAATGAATATTTAAATAATGTGATTTTTGGTTCTCTCCTTTAGATTACTGCTTAAATTATAATTCTGCTATTAGATGCAACACTTAAAGAGACACCTTTTAATGCAGTCTTTCAATAGTTGAAAGTATCAGCCTATATTAAAGGGACATTCCAGTCAAAATTTAAATGGACGTAGATGAATTACATCGGAAACATATTTGCAGTATACATGTATTGGCAAAAATGCTTCTAGTTAAAGTTATCATATAATGTTTTAGTGTTCTCTGCACGTGCATGTGAATCAATAGGTAGATATTCTTAGTGCACCAACATTTTACATACTGCAGCTGCTCAGATCGCCAGTGAGGCTTGTAATTCATGTCAGCAGTTAACAAATTAAATCATTACCAGGTGGTACCAGCACCTTAGACTCTCTGAGAAAATGCTGTGTATAAAATGCTGGTGCACGGTGCATACTTAAAGGGCCATGATACCCAAATGTTGAAACACTTGAAGGTGATGCAGCATAGCTGTAAAAAGCTGACTAGAAAATATCACCTGAACATCTCTATGTAAAAAAGAAAGATATTTTACCTCAAAAGTTCCTCAGTAGCCACATCCCATTGTAAAGGACTTCTAAGCAGCAAATCAGTATGTCTGTCCTGGGACAGCTAAGGGAGTGAGCTTACGTGCACACTATCTTATTTTCCTATTCAGTGTAAGGAAGTTTACTATGAAATCTCATGAGAGTTAAGTCAAATCTCATGAGCTCACAGAGTTCATGACCTCAGCACAGTTGATGCTGATTGGCTGCTGTTCATTTCTTCATTTTTTTTATTTTTTTTTATTTTATTTTTTACCTGCAGCTGGGCAGCAGCTGAGTATAACTTTTTACACAGAACTTACTCTGCTGAGCTGAGGAGATTGTGAGGTAAAATATCTTCCTTTTTTACATAGAGGTTTTCAGGTGATATTTTCCTGTCAGCTTTTTACAGTTATACTGCATCAGTTTCAAGTGATTTAGCATATGAGTATTATGTCCCTTTAAATACACTTTTGAAATGGCTATAGCTTTTTTTAGAAGTATTTTTGCTAATTACATGTATATTACAAAAATGCTTGTATCAAAAACTGAAATGCATCCATGTGAATTCCAATTTTGTCGGGAATGTCCCTTTAAAGCAGATTAACACTTGTCTGCTGCAATTATTTTTCTATGGTCAAACTCCAGCTACCTTTTTCCTTATTTGGAGGAGCCAAACTGAGCATGACTGTGTGCAAATGAAATTGGTGTTTTGAGGTGCTTTTGTAGTGGAACAGAGTTATTTAAACAGTCAGTGGATGTGGTCTGTAGCCACCAATCAGCAGCTAGCTTCCAGTAGTGCATTGTTGAAGAGAACAAAGCAAAGCTGATAATAGAAGTAAATTGGATAGTTGTTTACAATTGAATGCTCTATCTGAATCATGAAAGTTTACTTTTGACGGGACTGTCCCTTTTAACAGTCAGTGGGTGTGGTAAATTCTCTCCAAACATGTCCGCTTATACATTTTTGGTACCATTTACATTTTTGTCCACACCATCTGTTCAAAACCATAAATTTGCTGTCTTAAAATGAAATAATCATATTGATGTGCTACATAATATTACCTAATAGAAGAATTGTGTTGCAGCATATAGCTGGGGGATATGATGATATCATCCAGACAAGCAATACTATGAAATCAGCTTCCATGTTTACGACAATACTTTAGAAAAAAATTGTAGTAAAATACTAATGGTTTAGGAGCAGCTACTACAAAGCGTGTACAATGTATGCTGCTCTGTAAACACACCTTCAAGTAATTGTGTTATATTTTATCTTGTAGAGTTTGCTACCTATTCTTGTTGCCATTAATTGCTTTTAATCTGAATGGTTCTCTCTCATTGAGGCATCTGTTTAGTTACCAATACTCTTAGCTACTAATTTACATTGCAATTGGCACCCGACCTCGCATGACACATGTAAGACTCTTAGTCAGATAATCCCCTCTTCATCTTGAGAATTATGTCGCCAGTGATGGGTCAGTGGTGTGAGAAGGGACAGCTTGAGGTGCGAACCGCAGCAACAGCTAACACACTTTACCTAGCTGAGACTGGGAATCCCTTAACTGGCTGATCAGGGGTTTTAAATAGAGTCCCTTCTGCTTTTGTCCTAAGAAGGAGTTTTTTATCAGCTTTCTATGTGAGCCTTTAAAGGTACATTCACTTTTATAGCACTTGTATTTATCACTTTTTTTTTCTTTTGCTGTTAGATGCATAAAATCTGCAGCGGGTTTATCAACTGTAAAATGTAGAATTGTTTTTATTAGCCCTTGAAAGAAAATGGTTTATAAAAGTTAATAAACATTTAGCAAATCTTCTGTGAAAAATCATTTGGGAACTATATTTATTTATTTGATTTTACTTCATGTATAACAAATCTATTAATTTGCTGTCAATGTGTTGCTCAAAACAACATACAAAATTACCGAAAGAGCCTGGCATTCCAATTGTTTATGTATTTAAAGGCACATTAATGACATTTTTTTTCCCGCTTAATTGATCTTAAAGTGAGCTTTTGTAAAATGTATTACATTATTTTTTTTTTGTAAATCTTTTAGTTTCCCCATGTGGCCTATGTCGCTTTCTACCAATAGTGCTGTGTGACTTTCGATTTTCAGCCAGTGAGCTCCTATCCTGAGACCAGTATTTCACAAACATGATCTGTCTATTAGTTTTAAATCAAAACAAACAGTTTAATAATAATGATTTTTTAGGCCGAAATATGTAAATATGTTAAATAAGAGACATTATGTATATGATTCACGGCAACATAAATGTTAATTAATAAATATACAAATAAAGGCCCTGTTATGGCGAATCTCTAAGTTTGATTCATGTATATCAATATTAGTTTTGCTTAGAATTCACAAAGAACACACTGTTCATATGGAATTCTTACCTAACAACCGTTATTGCCTTTATATTTGCAGTGAGGCATATCTGTCAGTGTTTTATCAGCTGTTTTTCTCTCCAAATATGATTCCACTGCATTAGCAGTGTGCTTGGGATCATTATCATGCTGAAAAATAAAACCATTCCTAATCAGGCTCTTTCCAGAAGGAATGGCATAATGAATTAAAACCTGCCTGTACTTTTCAGCATTCATGATCCCATCAATTCGGATAATATCACCATCAAACTGGCAGAAATGCAGCCCCAAATCACGGCAAGCCCTCCACCATGCATCACTGAAGGCTGCAAGCACTCATTCTTCCATCTCTCCAACTCTTCTTCTCACATATTGTTGATGATTGGACCCAACAATTTCCAACTTGGATTTGTCGCTCCATAATACTCTTTTCCACTGATCTTCATTTCAATATTTAAGAGCTTTAGTATATCTTAGCCTTTTCACTCTATTCCCCTTCCGAAAAAGTGGTTTCTTGGCTGCTACCCTTCCACAAAGACCATTCCTGATCAAGCTTCTTCGGACTGTAGAAGGGTCTACTTGGCATCCTGATGAAGCTGCCAGAGGGTGAGCCAGGTCCTTGCTGGAGTTCTTACAGTCTCTCAAAGAAGAAACTCTGAGAAACTTCTCATCAGATTTTGAAAGTTTTCTTGGCCTTCCAGTCCTATTTTTGTCCCTGACCTCTTCTTCTTCAAATTTCTTTATACCAGCTTGAATACCACATCTTGAGTATCCAGTTTGTTTACTGATTTCAATTTGAGAGTGGCCTTTCTGCTTCAAAAGTATGATTTTATGTCTGTCAAATTCTGTGATCATTGGCATTTTGAATGGAATGATGTTATTGAAAGTTGGTCTTACTAGCAAGCTTCCAATTAATTAAACTCATACCACATGTGTATATAATTCTCAAGCATGTCTTGCACAAACCTGATGTAATAGACCTTTTTTCACAGCAGTCATTTTGACATGAAATAGTCAATTTAGCCATTTAGGTTTACGAGAGCCAAGGGTAAGGAGAGGTCACACTAAATACTTGCCACTTTAGCCTATAGAAGCTGTTTTTTTCTGATTTTTTTTTCTGATTTTTTTTTAAATACTGCATACAAATATCCTGTATTTTCTTGTTGTATTCTAATAAAGAGACTGAGAAATAATTATATATGGTCAATATACCATTGCTATAACAACAAATCTAATGATGGCCTAAGACTTTGGAACTAGGAATATCTATTTATAAATAGTTAGAACATATTCTGCTATGTGCAGAACACAGGAATGTGACATATTTACAGTAAGTTAAAACCTTTATTAATTATGGATTTTGCATAAATATTTTTTTTTCATGTTTTTATCTACCTGACTGCAAAGGGCTCCAATGCACTTCTTTATATGTTTATATATGTGTACATATGTATTCATGTGTTTATATGTGCATATATGTCTGTAAATACACATATAAATACATATGTGCATTTATATAGACATATAAAGAAGTGCATTGAAGCTCTTTGCAGTTAAGTAGATGAAAACATGATAAACATATTTATCACATATTCAAATATATACATATATATATATATATATATATACATACACATATTTAGACATGTATATGTATGTATCTCTATGATAAAGACCTTTGTCTTTTTTTTCTAACACCTGAGACCTCATATCTTTGGGCCCTTATAACTTTTTTGTGCTTTTTTTTTTAATTTATAATTTTTATTAAATGGTGTTGTTATGAGTGTAGCTATACTTTATGTATTTTTGATGTGTTTTTTGACACTTTTTTGTTTTGCAAAACAGTTAACCAGACCTCTGAGGAGCGTTAACTTGAATCGCGCTCAAGCAATCACATTCACTTTCAACTTGTAATACGAGAGGAAAACCTGATACGCGCAAACACCCATGTTAGCGCTCCACTCGTAATCTGGCCCTTAAAGGGTCGAAACAAAGCTTATGTGCCGAAACAAAGCTTATGTGGCTACATAAGATCTTTAATAAAAAATGTTTCATGTATAATATAAAGATATCCCTCATTCTATATGCCCTGTCTAACTTTTGTAGTGTTATATAATACATACATAATAGCAACAGGTTTATTATACTGTATTTGTTACATTAAAACAGCTCCTATAGGAAATGTTTTGTGAATTTTCACAGTGCTTGAGTCACACAATTTTGGAGCTGCTGGAGTGGGTAGGCTGGTCACTCATTATTAAAGGGACACTAAATACATTTCATGCACCTCCATCTAATCATGCGTGCTGCCATTATGGAACCTAGTTTACACTGTATGTATCTGAAGGAGCATCACTGCACATGTGCAAAAACATCAGCACTTGAATGTAGTGAAAGATAGATTCCAACGTGGGGGGCACCCATGACTAGAGAGGGGCAGGAATAAACTCAATGCTATGTACTGTATATACAATGTATTTTAGTGCTTAATCCTTTAGTATGTAAGCTTACAAGTCCTCCTGTCCTGAGGATCATTTTACATAAAGATGGTTTACAGCTTACAGTGACTCAACGACAGTGCGCTCTACCCTTTATGATTCATTAAATGTATTCTGATTATTGTACTCCACAGCTGTATAGGTAATGTTACAGTGCTGCATAATATGTTAGCGCTTTATAAATAAACAATAATAATAATAATAAATAAAAAATTGTTGTCACTTTCAAGAGCAGCAAGCAGGATCTAGGAGTTATTTGTAGTAATGTTGATTTTCATTTAATTAGTGGTAAAAAAGAGTTACGCCTTAACATATCCTGATGTCAACATTAATTACATTTTTACATTACAATATTGTCATGTGATAAATAATAGTAGATACCTAGAGCCAGCAGTAGGAAGCATAAAAGCTACACCACATCAGCACACCTGGCTGCTTCTGTTTGTGGCCCCTTACACGGAGTGGTTCATCTCCTGTGGTGCTTACTATTGCCTCTCACTGTAAGTACTATTATTTTACCTATTAGCTTGCACAGAGACACAAAGATCTCAGCATTTAATATGGCAGCATCTTTCTCTTCTATCCATGTCAACATTTCAATAGAATAATGACCTAATAGGCTCATA
The DNA here is from genome assembly GCF_027579735.1 of Bombina bombina. Lineage (NCBI taxonomy): Eukaryota > Metazoa > Chordata > Amphibia > Anura > Bombinatoridae > Bombina > Bombina bombina. The sequence goes on along the minus strand of NC_069501.1, from coordinate 640,398,309 downwards.
TTATATTGGTTTAGAAGCTGATGGAAAATTCAAGTAGTTGTTAGGTTTAATATAGTAAACTGTGCACAGTCTCATTAACTATTATAGGGAAGTAACATTCATGGAGGGCATTTGTATACAAAAGGAATAAATTCTGAAACATTTTCACAAATCAGTTTCTCTTTTTAGGACCCATGAGGGCTATGATTATGGCCAACAAGGCTGAAACGCGTAAGATCATGTTTTTTTGTTGTATACTTCACCCTGTGTTCTTTTAAATAAGCGCACAATAAACTCTTCAACAGTGGTCTGCTGTCCCTGAAAAAGAAAAGAAACAGAACCATCTGAGAACAATATAAGTGGGCAAAGGGAAATAAAATAATAGTGTGCGAAATAGGGAGAGTGTGAAAGTGATCCAGGAGGTGAAATCGTAAAGAGAAAGAAGAGAGCATGAAGGGACTAAAACAAGAGATAAAAAGATAAAGTGTATATGAGAAATTGCAAGAGATATGGATACCTCATGGATAACACCTGGCATTAAAGGAGTTAAATCAGAGAACTAGTATAAATATACTAAAATACAAAATGTAAAAGTAATATTGTCCCAATAAGAAGTGACATTGAACTGCTTGTAAGCTAGGTTACAGTAATGTTAAGGAGCGCAGGTAGAATCATATCTCGGTGTTGTCACTATACAAAAGCGTGAAAAGACTGTGTTTATTATAGTAAAGGACAGGGTGAAACATCAATTTGCTTATTTCTGCTTACAGAGGTTTAAATGAAATGAAATAATTTGAAACAAAACAGATCATTAGGTTGGAAGAACTAAAAGAAAAAAATAGGAAATTAATTTCTTCTGTTTTCGCAGCTCTCTGTTGTATTTCCAAGTGTTAACAAACCTATTTTAAGCTCTGAAATCCAGGCTTATGAGCCTTTCTTATAGTTCCAAGTCATAGCTGTATTGCACAGTAAATGTGTGCTCCAGAAGAGGCTTGTATATGTGTCTATCACTACTTAGCACCTGTAGTCACCCTGTTTTGCAGCCTTTAGGAGTTGATTTCCTCATCTTTTTAAATTAAAATAAATTTATAATTAAAACAAAATATTAAATTGATTATTTTAGTTTAGAATGTTCTGGGGCTCAAAGAGTATCTTGCTGAACAAGCTTGAAATATATTTTCCATTAAAAAAGTCTGGTTAACTTTTTTAACTCATGAAATCAACACAGGAGTATGAATGAGGTGTTAGTCTGGGTGATTATTCTGATTGGTTCATGCACACCATGTGCCCACATGCCTTAAAATGCATTATTGACCATACACACTTATCAATGGATCCATATGATTCCAGCACTCTAAATGGTGCCAGTATCAATATTAAATAAAGCTTTTTTTAAATATATTGCTGTAGAATAATTTCAGTGAAAATGTATATTACTACTATTGTAGATTTGTCTCCAGGTGTTGGGGCAAACAAAATCACTGCCCATCTGGCATTGTGGAATATTTGTGTTCAATCTTAAATCTGTCTCTAAATCCCAGATTCCATAGGGCCTTTCTGCTAAGAAAAAACAAACAAATAAAATCCAAGTCAATCAAAAGCTATTGTTGAAGTATTGTGATGGTGCTACGTAAAATATGTGAGTTTAAGGGCTAGATTTATCAAAGCTGAGGCGTACAGGGGCGCATATACGCGCCCCTGTACGCCTCAGCTCGGCTGTGGCGGGGCGAAATTACTTGCAGGTAATCACCATTGCACACAAGCGCAATTTTGCATTCCCGCCCCCTGCCCGTGCACAGCCAATCACGCGCGGGTAGGAGCTGTCAATCTTCTTGGTCGGACTAGACTGCGGTGATTGAATTTCGCTGGCGAAGAGGTTAGGGAAGCAGCGGTGACTGCTGCTTGTTAAATTACATTGAGCAAGTTCTTGTGAGAACTTGCAGCCATAGGGCTTTGATAAATCGAGCCCTAAGGATTCCCTGAGTAAAAGCAGATCTAAACCCTCAGAAGAAATATAATTCATATGGTTGGTGTGCTTAAATGGACATTGTACTCTAGATTTTTCTTTACATAAATGTTTTGTAGATGATCCATTTATATAGCCCATCTGGGGAATTTTTGTAAAAATGTATAGTTTTGCTTATTTTTAAATAATATTGTGCTCTCTCTCTGAAGCCGGTCGAGATCCCCTGTGGCGCGAATCCTGCGCCTATGTAAATTGCTCTCAAACATTCTATCACTGCCCAAGTATAGGTGTTACTTTGTGTGCTCCAGGGTGTGATAGATTACTGTATTCTGGATTGCTATATGGTTAACAAACTATGCCTGTCTAACTACTCTGCTTGCTTAACCCCTAAATTACTGTATTGCCTCACTGTTAATGAACTCTGCCTGTCTGACTACTCAGCTTGCTTAATCCCTAAAATACTGGATTGCCATACTGTTGCTGAACATTACCTGTCTGACCACTCTACCTGTTTATCCCTTGAACCCTTGGACTGCCTTACTGTTTCCAAACTCTGCCTGCCTGACCATTCTAGTGGTTTACCTTTGGACTGCCTTATTGTTGCCAAACCCTGCCTTCCTGACCCTTCTAGTGCTTTACCCTTAAAAGCGGAAGGAATATAGTTTTCATTTTTAATAGACATGTGCGTTTACTTTCGTTCTGATTAGAAATTCTGACAAATTCGCCAAATTCGGAGATTCGAATCGATTTGAATTTCCGAATTACCCTAGCAACTAAACTAATCCGAATGCATTTGTAACAAATAAATCCGAATTAGTTTGGATTTATTTGTTACATTCGAATAGCCATGGACTAATCACAATTCAGTATAAAAAATAAATTTTGTGAGATTTAGTGAGATAGAGCAGTGAAATAATTCTGTTTGTGTAACTTAGAACCATCTAAATCAACATAACACATACCGAACTTCCAAATTTACGAATCGAATCCGAAACTAATACATCTGAATACATCCAAATTTATTTGAAACCGAATGAATCCGAAATGAATACATTCAAATGTATCCGAATTTCGAATCGATCCAAAACAAAATTCTAAAAAATCTGAATCGTTCCGAAACGAACTGAAACAAATTTTTCCGCTGTGCACATGTCTAATTTTTAAAACCAGTAGCTATTTCCAAAGCTTAAAGGGATATTAAATGCATAACATATATTAATACTTAAAAACACTGCATTAAAAAAAGAAATATTTTTAAATAATTTAGCACTGTTTTTTGGTAGTCAATTTTAACATGTTTTGTACATCAAGAATAGTTCACAGATACACCCCTCGATGTCAGTGTAATGTAGACTATTCAGCTTCTCCAGAAGGAGTGAAACAAACCCAATCTGCATGCAATTCGAAATAATATAATTTTTGTAATATGCTTTCATTAACAAAAATGCGTCTACTAAAAGCTATTACTGTTTTTCAGCAGCATACGTACATATGTTGTGAGGGACGTGCTCAGAGAGCTGGTGGTGGTGTGCATTGCTTCTGTGAAAACATAATTTGTGTTATACAGACCACTACTGACTCTCTGAGAAGGAAGGTGAGGTGTTTGAAGACTGTTATACACTGTGTAGCATGTTGGTGGGTCACTGAATATAGAGCTTCAGCCTCTAAGTAATGGAATGAGAACAATTTTCAGAGGTGATTTACAACAAAAGCAAGCACAGCAAATAATGAATATCTATACTGTTTTCATTTTCATGAATCAAATGAGTATAATGTCCCTTTAAATGTAAGGAATTTGCTCAATCTAGCAGTTGAGCCTCACCTATATATCATACAAGTTGTGAATTAATTAGGTTTTTGTAACAATGCAGGAGCAATATTAGCGTGTGCATTTAAAGGGTATAGACATCTGTCAAAAACCTGATCTCTTTACACATTTGCCCAATTTACAGGTGTAAGCCTGTTTTGTTTTCACAGACACATGGAAAGTGAACAAACTTTAGTTTTACATATTTAACTAAAGCCTCTTAAAATAGCACTGCTAAGTGACTTGAAAATCTTTTGTGTGGGCATTCGTCAAGTGATTGGCATGTGAAACTATTTGCTATAGGGTGGAGTTTGTTGGTTTGACTGTCGTATGTAAAGAAAACTTGTTAGATTTTGTGTTTTTATTGGAATGTGAAGAAATAATAGATGTAAAAAAATGATTAGATTTGCCAATTAAGTTAAATAATGGTGTTTCTCGTTTTTAATGTTTACACTTCAACAAGCTGCACATAAGTATTTGCTGACATTATAGTGTCAATAAAGGTAGTTCAATCACATTGATTCTTTATGTTTGTAGCAAAATAATTAGTTTCACCACTGTGTCCTACTTTTTTATTTTGTGATATTCATGTGTGGAATTTACACCATCTTTGCACAAATCCTCTGCCCGTCAACATGATGTCAGATAGCCAAAAATTTAAAGGGACAATAAACCTAAAAAATATTTTGACATACTTTTGCAGTATGTGCACAAATAATATCAGCAATGAGACTTTTACATTTAAAAATTATTCTTTCTCTATAGTTAGGGCCCAAAAAGCCTTCAGGTTTTTGTCTTATATCCCTCCTGTCTGGTACATTGTTTTTTTAAGAAAAAATGTGTTACAGGGTTTTTCTCAAATCACAACGTGCTCAAACCCACCATTCAAAGGTAAGAGGCTTGTTGTTCCTATTAACTGTGCACATACTGCACAAGTATGCAAACATATGCTTAAAGTTTACTGTCCCTTTAAGACAAAAATCCACAAACTCAAGTCTTATGAAAAATATTTATTGTTTTAAGTTGTTTTACTGAATATAATTAAGCATTTTATAGTTCAATCTCAAAGTGTTTTATGTCCCTTTTATGTTGAAGATTTCAGTGCATGTGTGCAGTCTATAGCAGTGGCGTCACTAGGGTTGGTGTCACCCGGTGCGGTAAGTTATGGTGTCACCCCCCCCCCCAGAAAGCAGACACACACAAAAACACAGGCAAGCACACATACAAACACTCAGACACACTTAAAAAATACTCAGATGCACACACAAACACTTGGAAACACACTCAGACACACACACAAAAACGCTGAGACACACACACACAAAAACTCAGACACACACACATACAAAATATGTAAAGTGCACTGCATCAATTATAAAGCTCATGCCTAGAGCTGCTCACTGGCTCAGCAGAGCATCAAATGAAAGATAAACAGAGCACTCTAAAAATAAATCACTAAAGAAAAGATTTAGGTGCAAACTATGAAAATTCTGCTCTCTGACTCTGTTCCAAGTCTGTCAGTGCACAGCCCCGGGCCGCGTGCCTACCGCTTCTTATGGCCAATCACCTCTGCACTCTGCCCACCCCCAGACCCCCGCCCGCCCTCCTACCTGTTCAGTGTGCACTTAGTGTACCGTAACCGTAATGGTCTGGTGGGCATCATACGTGGCTCCTTCACTTTAAAGACAGTGTCAAACAGTCATGCGGTCAGGTGCTAGCCATCCCCTCATGATTTGCCAGTTCCCGTTTAGAGAGACAGCACAGCAGTGAGTGACTCCACTGCTCCACATGTCACTGAGCAGTGAGCACAGATAGGCAGGCAGGTTTAGGCTAGCAGCGCAACTTTGCAAGCCCCACGGCATGCCCACAACATTCATAGCGAAATTGGGCAGGGGAGAAGCAAAGTACAAACAAGCAAAAGTAGCCGGGAAAACTATTTGTTGAAATTGCAGCACTGGCTCAAGTGGCAAAAAAATTGTGTGTCTACATCTTCCCAAGTCCCACCAATGTTCACAAATGCCAGCCTCTAATAAAATAATCTATGCATCTCAACATTGTATTTCTTTGAATTTCAATAAAATTTAAAAAAAAAAAAAAAAAAAAATTTTTTTTTTTGGTGTCACCCCCTGGTGGGTGTCACCCGGGTGCGGCCCGCCCCCCCCTAGTGACGCCACTGGTCTATAGGTAGATGGTGTCAGTATTCTGTAGGACTCACTAATGTTGTATACATAATAAAAATAATTACACTTGCAATGCCAATACATATATGATGTATATATATATATATATATATATATATATATATAAAGAAAATAATAAAAGTGAAAACAAATTCCAGCCTGCCCTATATAAATGTGGTGCGAGAGCCTTTTGTTAAGATATGGAGTCAGAGAATGTTCAGATGGGAAATCATTGCTTTTTGTATTCAGTATGCAGAATAGAACGCAGACTTTCTATCTTTGAAACCTAATGTGATAACACATAAAATGAAAAATAAAAATGCAAGGATCAAAGAACTGTATAATTTGGTGTAGAAAGCAGAGTTGTTTAAATCTGGTAAGCATATGTGTCCTTATTGGAATACATGTTTAGCTGAAAGCAGAAGTTTACAGCATGTTCCCAGTCTTGATTCCAGCATTTTGTTTTGTGGCACAGTTCAGCCTGAATGTGACATCACTTGGTCACCTATACTGTTTCCCTCCAGTTGTATATATGTCCAACATAGGATCACCGTGGCTGGGTGCGTGTGTATTGTAGAACTGGCAGATTTTTATTTAGTTGCAAGCGACAACGACAAATGATGAACTATACATAAAATCATATATCATACAATGAAATTACAATAACTGATTCTGAAATCAGTGAAAGAGAATCACAAGTAATGCAACTGTAGTATATATTATTATAGCAAGAAAAAATAAAAACACTGAGTCCCATAGTATACTAATCCTTTGTTTATTGGATCCAAGCCATAGGGTACAAGAAGGTGCTCCCTATTATCTGACGCATTTGCGCATGTGCACATGCGCTTCATCAGAGATGTAGTATATATTAGCAGTGCCATTCTTTATTCACATTATTTTAAGAGGAAAATTCCTTTTCAGAATTTTTTTTTAGGAAATTAGTTATTAAAAAACATAAAGCAAGAAATGTTATGGACAAAGATAATTTTCAGAATCCATCTATTTAAGAACTGCAACTTGGTAGGATAACAAGACTCTATGCTGATGATCAAAATCTCGCAAGCACAATGAGAAATCGCACAAAATCTTATTTTTTTTTGTATTATATTTTAATGTAGATATCTCTCCTTAAATCTAAAACCCTAAATAAGGAAAGAAACAGCTCTCAAGCTAAAATTTGCTTGTGTAAAATTGTTTGAGGTATGTAACAATACTGAGTTAACATCACAGATAATCTCACTAGATTGAAGAGCTTTAGGTGATCATGCCCAAAATATGAATTCCATCCTGGCGGGTTTGTTAGTTACTTATTTGAGATGCTAAATGGTGCTTCTGTGTGCAGAGCAAAATGTCAATGGGGCCATCATGAACCTTACCCTCTAAAATATCTAACCTAAAACTTAGTATACATTGTCTTCCTGTCTTATGTCATATATTTAAAATTAGTTTAAATAGTACAATATGGTACATAATGTGTTCTCCTCTGAGTGCAGAAAATCTGTAGGCTATAGTATGAACCCTTTATTAATGTATACGTTCTTTGCTATTCTTATGATATCATATCTTCAATTTCTGTTTTATAGCATAAACTGCATAGTGTATGTAGACATTTTCCAGCAGTCTTTTGGATTAATTTCATTCTATTAAATATACAGCTCTGAGACATAGTAGTTTTGGGCTGTAGACAAACTACAACCTGAAGGATTTTATTGCTTTGTATAGATGAAAATGTGAGGACCTTCTACAAAAGAACTTCTTGCCATGGCAGAAATCTGTTGTGTTATCAGTATTCCATAACGATTTAGATTTTCTGCACTGTCTGCTTTAGTACTTAATGGTTCACTGATGGTCCAGTCTTGCTCCATTTACATCCTTCTGGAAGCTAATAGCGGTATCAGAAATATTGCTTACCGTTTTGCCTTTTTTCTGGTATAGAGAGGGATCTATTCCATTTAGGCTGATTTATATTTTCCATCCTCATGATCTGTAAGTTCTGAAATAAGTCCTCACAATTTAAGGTGGGGCTAATTCTTCATAGGGAAGCTAGTTATGCATATTAGACATGTGCGTTTTGTTTCTGACGAATTTGCCAAATTCGGACATTTTAATCGATTCGAATTTCCAAATTACCTTAGCAATGAAACTAAAGTAATCCGAATGAATTTGTAACAAATAAATCTGAATTTGTTCGGATTTATTTGTTACATTCGAATGCGATTTAGTGAGATAAAACAGTGAAATAATTCCGTTTGTGTAGCCATCTGAATCAACATAACACATACCGAATTTCTGAATTTACGAATCGAATCCGAAACGAATACATCCGAATTTATTAGAATCGGAAACAAATACATTTGAATGTATCCTGAAACGAAATTAAAAAAAATCCGAATTTTTCCGCTGTGCACATGTCTAATGCATATACTACATACACAATGCATATCATTCTTAGAAGTTTCTAATTATTCCAAGTGGTGCAAAGCTATATTACCAGCAGCTAACCCATAAAGCATCACTCCAACTATAATTTATTTATTTGTGTAAATGCATTTTTGTTATTCTTAAAGGGACGCTGAACCCAAAATTTTTCTTTCGTGATTCAGATAGAGCATGACATTTTAAGCAACTTTCTAATTTACTCCTATTATCAAATGTTCTTCATTCTCTTGCTATCTTTATTTGAAATGCAAGAATGTAAGTTTAGATGCCGGCCCGTTTTTGGTGAACAACCTGGGCTGTTCTTGCTGATTGGTGGATAAATTCATCCACCAATAAAAACGTGCTGTCCCGAGTACTGAAACAAAAAAAACCTTAGATGTCTTCTTTTTCAATTAAAGATAGCTAGAGAGTGAAGAAAAATTGATAATAGGAGTACATTAGAAAGTTGCTTAAAATTGCATGCTCTATCTGAATCACAAAAGAAGAAATTTGGGTTCAGTGTCCCTTTAAAGTTCTATAAAGAATCCTCAATTGCAATACGTAAAATGGTAGGAGTTAGGTATGTGCTAGCCCAAATTCTCTATTTCATCACAGCATTTTATTATTCAAATTTTTATTTTTTATTAAACAATAATTTAATATGTAAATCTGTCACATGCCTGTGGTGCCCCAGATTAGAACAGAGTTGGCGAGCCAATCAGGAGCAAGCTAATTTAAGTATGCTCCAATCACCAGCTGTTGCATGGTTTATTACAGGAGCATGATTACGTGTTTAACTCCATTGTAGGACTTAAATACAGTAACAGAAGGATTTTGATTAAAAATAAATTGTCTTATCAAATCAGAGCATTTTATTTCCTTACAAAATTCTGTTTAAGTTCCTCTTTGTAATTCTGTCAAGCTGCTCCTGAATTGCCATATAAAAAGTGGTGGAGAATGCTTAGGCTTCCCAGTAAATCCAGTGGTACCACTAACAGAGGGTTGTCACATGCACTGCTTTCCACTTAGCGTACCAGTGGTGTAGTCTCCATATTTTGTGTTAATGTTCTGCAATATTAGATTATTTTTCGAACATTTATTTTAATTGCATTACATCCCCCTATTATGTGATATGTCTGTATTGTTTCAACGAGCCCCTTTTTTTCAATTTTAAAACAACCATAGAGTCCCACATACCAGTAGAGCTCTTCTGGAAACAGGCCGTGCTAAACTCCCAACTCACAGGTTTGCAAAGCAAACTTCAGCCTTGTACTATTTACCTTGGCAAGTGCCTGGCCAGATTGATGATCTGTAAAGTGGATTTGTTATTTGGCTGTTTGCTTTGGCAGCTCTTAAAAGCAGTTAACTGATTGCAGTCCCAGATGTCATTGCATACATTAGTGTTCACTGTAACTTTTCTTTAAAGTTTTAATTTCATCTACAAATAGTATTAAGCTCATTGCACCTATCTGTCTTAAAGTTTGGGATATTAAATATCAATAGGGGACCTGGGTGAGTCTCTTGGATTTCTTTTGTCTTATCTTTTGTCAGCTGCTCAGCAATATAAAGTATAACAGGGGGGGGGGGAGCAGGATATCCTCCACGCTTCATATCTGTGTCCATTTTTTCCAACTTCTCATCCAGTGTTACGTAGCTCATAAGATTTTCCTAGTTTGACTTGGCACGGTAATTAAATAAGTGCACTGTGCTGTCAAAGGATCCAAGCTATTGATTTTATGGCACTTGGTATTTAATTCAGCTTTTCATGCAATATTTTACCCTTTGAATGCTAGAGAAGGCTGCTATGGCAGGGTTTTAACCTTTTCTGGCATTTAAGAGGTTAAGTTGATATTGATAAAATGTATTCAAGCATTTATGTGAAGTAAATGTTGAACCTAAGTAGTCTACTATAGCTAATTCTGTGTAAATATTGTGCATCAAGCAATGCAAACCATTGAACCGCTGTGTGGTACGGGTCCGAAGTACAGGTGTTATATAATCTAACTTGACATGAGCACTCCTTTGGCAGCAGCAAGAGGTTTAAATATTGTATTAAACATTTTAAATTTTAGTTTTTGTGTTGATTTGTTTAGCAGGTATAGCAGCAGTTCCCAGCCTTTTCCCCTCAGAACAACAAAGTTTATTCTTTCTTTTTTTCCCTCCTCACTTAGGGCCTAATGATCAATAACTCATCAGTATGGAGAGAAATCACACAAAATTTTTGTTGTTTTTTTTTAGCATTATATTATAATATAGATGTATCTCCTTCACATGTAGAACCTGCATAGCGAGATAAATGTCTCTCAAGGTAAAGGTTGCCTTTCTAAATCTTTTAGAGGAACCTCTCAGTATTGATGAGACTGCTTATTTTATCTCGTCGGAGCGGAGAGCTTTAGCTCCTCAGTCTAGAATTTTATATGCTACTAAATAAAAAAAAAATCTTTCATGGTCTATAAATGTCTGTCTGTCTATTAAGCAACATAATCTTTTGACAGATATAAGCCACAGTTTTGTCTTGCACAACTAGTCCTTTATCTTAGGCTGCAGGATATGGGGGGGCAGAAACTTTTTAGGGGGTAGTTCAATGTTTAATACCTTTCTTCCCACTCATATGCTCTCCAAATATTTTATGTTGTAACTGTATTACAAATCAATGTGAGTGATCACTAGTTCTTTAGAGGTACATTGCCACCAGCTTCTGACTGTGAAAGGTTGGTGAAGTTCTCCCAGTACCTACGGCAACACTAAACCTAATTACACCACTGGTCTTGCATTGTGCCAGGCATACACACATTGCCACTCAGTTTTCTGTCCCTTGCATATCCATCAGTAAATATATTTTTCTCAGTGAGAAATATTGCTATTTTAAGATCAAAGTACTGCAATAGTCTTCTTCTTGGGTATATTAGGTCAAACATACAGTTTGGGGATATAGCAGGCCAGATAGAATGTTTTGGAAGATTACATTGTAGCTTGATGTATAGCAGTCGAAGATTATATGATCATGGGTTACAAATGGTAAGACCTGAGTTGAGTCAAGGTTGGTCATAATCTTTTTGTCTGTCAGTGTATTAAAGGAATAGAGAAGTCAACCTTAAGACATCACTTTTCTTAACGGCAAACGTTTAAGTGAATGTGAATGAACTTACAATTTTTTTAAAACGAAGCTTCTGTCATGTTTTAAATCTATATTTTATTTTTATTTCTGACATCATAATTTGCAGTACCCTACAACAGGCGGGCTTGCAATCTCTAATACACGCATATATTATCTTGCTACATTTACATATTTACACACCCAACGCGTGCGCATTTGCAATAATATCCACGCGATCCAAGTCGGGAATGACTTCCGTCACATGACCACTGACGTTGATGATGGTATCCAATGATAAAATGCGCATGCGTTACAATTTTGCTCATCAGAGCACATGCGTTGGCTTCATTCAAGTACCCAGAAATACAGTGAAGGGAGAACTCAGGTTGCCCATCGTGATTGGCTAATGCAAATTAGCCTCACGGTGGGTTTGGAAATCTGCATTTTTTTAGCCCCCACGGAAGAAAAAGCGCTGCGCAAAGTATTTGAAGAATATTTTAAATATATTAATACTCTAAAGTAATGAATAGACCATTTCTGACCTTACCATCCCTTTAAGACCATTATGACTGAATAAAATAATTCTAGAACATATCACTAAATATGATTAGATAAGAGTCACTAATTGTAGTAGGCATTAGGCAATACATTAAGTGGAAGTAGACAAAATTCTTGAAAGATGAGATACAGAGTTTGAGAAGATTTTTTTATTTTTAATAAACATATTTATGCCTTATAGAAACACAGAACATAAGATTTACCAACCCAAACTTGAAATCTATTTCTGTATATTTTATTCTAATGAATAAATATATATTATCACTTTCATAGATAAGTGATACATGAGATTATTTTACCTCACCAAGCTATATAAACTGACTTCCTGTCTGTATCCTGGTAATACCATGGTGGATCATGCCATGGCAAGTAACTAGTGACTTAGCATCTTGGATTGACTTGTATGGTTGATCCTGCCACTGTCACAACATTTTAAGGAAATTATATGTTGTGCAAAGCTAATATAATAATAGTTAAAGAATAAGTCATCCAGAACTCGTTGACATTTTTAACACCGGTCATAGGGGTATACAGTTTGTATTTGTTTAGTTTTGTTAGTAACATTTAAAGGGACATAATACTCAAATGCTAAATCACTTGAAACTGATGCAGTATAAATGTAAAAAGCTGATAGGAAAATATCACCTGAGCATCTCTATGTAAAAAAGGAAGATATTTTACCTCTCCTCAGCTCAGCAGAGTAAGTTCTTGGTAAAAAGTTATACTTCACCTGCTCCCAGCTGCAGGTAAAATAAAAAAAAATGAAGAAATGAACAGCAGCCAATCAGCATCAGCAGTGCTGAGGTCATGAACTCTTACTGTGATCTCATGAGATTTGAGTTAACTCTCATGAGATTTCATAGTAAGCTGAATAGGGAAATAATATGAGAGTTCACAAGGCTCATCCCCTAAGATGTCCCAGGACAGACACACTAAAATGCTGCTTAGAAATCCTTTACAATGGGATGTGGCTACTGAGGAACTTTTGAGGTAAAATATCTTTCTTTTTTACATAGAGATGTTCAGGAGATATTTTCTAGTCAGCATTTTACAGCTATACTGCATCACTTTCAAGTGTTTAAACATTTGGGTATTATGGCCCTTTAAGATGCCCTTTGAACAGATTTAACCATTTAATGGTCACAGTCTCTTATTTACAACCTCCTAAAAGGCTATGGATCAGATTACAAGTGGAGTGCTAAATATCGCTAGTGCATAATAATGTGCGCTGGTATTTACAAGTAAATTGCAATGCAAACTAGAGTTTGCGTTTACATTGCTAGGAAGCATTGCGTTTACAAGAGCACGCTTCCATAGGCTCCTATAGGAGCCTCGTTCTGATGCCATCACAGGCGGCATCAGAACCTCACACAGCGAAGGGGGTAAGTAGCGCAGAGATGGGCAGAATTTTTAAATATATATATGTATATGAATATATATGTAAATATGTATGTGTTAATATGTGTAATATAAACATATTAACTCATAAATATATATGTATATAAGAATATACATATTTACACTGCGATCTATGGGAACACACAGTTCTCATAAACTGTAATGTAAAGGCACTTTTCACAGTGCCGTTTTTTTTTCTAGCACTTCACTCCCACCAACTTTAGACCCCAAAAGCTGTCTAGTGCAATTGTTTTTAATTAAAAGAAAATCTATTTTTTTCAATAATACACTACAATGCCCTCTGTTTTGAGGGCATTTGGGGCACTTTTAGAAAAATTAACCAGAGATCTAATTTTCGGAGTGCTAATTGCTACCGCAAGCTCACAGTAACAATAACCTGCCACTTGTAATGGCTGGTTAATTATCGCACGCCTGCAAACGGGCTAAATTTCTTTTGGAACAATGAAATACGATTTTGCAATAATCTTGTGGGATTTTACAGTGATTGCGGCAATATAAAGTACATTGATGACATCTTTGGAATGTGGCTAGGCGACATTGGGACCCTGGAAGGATTTTTAAATGACTTGAATTCTGCAACTCACCACATCAAACTGGTGTGTAGTGAGGAAAGGGTTGTTTTCCTTGACACAAGGGTTTTAAAAGATACCCATAGTCTTGTAGTGGCTCTGCATAAGAAAGAAACAGATTGCAACACTCTCCTACATTGCAATAGTATGCATCCCCCTTCTTTAATTAGATCCTCTCCCTAGGAGCCAACTTTTGAGGGTGAGACGGGTTGTGTCTGAAACCGGCCCTATAAAGCAGAGATTGGCTGAAATGGGTGATTGCTTTAAGTCTAGTGGTTATCCACCAGCATTAATACAAAAAGAAATTGAAAATGTTAGACAAATCTCTAGACAATCCCTGTTAGAACAAAAAGAGACTAGGGATAAAAGGAAATCAAACAGGTTGGTTTTTGTTAGCCAATACTCTAAATTGAGTCACAGGATCTGTATGATTATCTTTAAACATTGGCATGTATTACAGATGTGTAACCCTGAGGTAGTGGAGTTTAGAGAACCCTGATGCCCGCATATAGAAGGGGTAGGAATTTGAAGGATGTGCTGGTGTATGATGATATTGGTCCCTCTAAGGTTACATTTCAGGGTTATATCGGTAAAAATAATTTTGGTAGTTTCTCTTTGCTTTGGCTGTTCCAATTGTAATAACATGATTAAAGGCCCTTCCTTTTGCCATTTGAGTACAGGGGGAAAAAAAATGAAATTAGGGGACACTTTACTTGTAACACTGATTTTGTGGTGTATTATATTAAATGCCCATGTGGGATGGGGTATGTTGGCGAGACCACCCGCACTGTCCGTGAATGCATCAACCAACATAAAAGCAGTATTATAACTAAAAAAGTTGATGCCCCGGTAGCTAATAATTTTTTGACTGATGGCCACAATCTGAGCCAACTTAGGTTTCAGATCTTGGAACATGTAGGACATCCTAGGAGGGGAGTCGATAGAACTAAAATGTTAAAAATAAGGGAGGCTTTTTGGATCAGCAAATTGGACACCATGCATCCTAAAGGAATGAATTTGGAGCTAGATTGGTCCCTATGCCTTTGAGGGGTCTCTGGGTTATGACTGATATTGATATTCTGAGATATTTCTTAAATGTATAATGAGATTGACATGAAATGTGTGTAATAATAGTCCTGTTTGATTATAGTCTGTACATTGTAATATAGATAAAGCTAATTTGCTTACTGTTCTGTGCATGACCACTAGATGGCAGCACTTCAGGTAGATTAAGTGAAACAGGTATGGTGGGGGTGTGGTTTGTAATGGTTTATAAGATGTGTTAAAGGGACAGTCAACACCAGAATTTTTGTTGTTTAAAAAGATAGATAATCCCTTTATTAACCATTCCCCAGTTTTGCGAAACCAACAATGTTATATTAATACACTTTTTTACTTCTGTGACTAACTTGTATCTAAGCATCTTCTGACTGCCCCTAATCACATGACTTTTAGTTATTATCTACTGACTTGCATTTTAGCCAATTAGTGCAGTGTCTGCCACTAGCCACGGGCGTGATCACAATGCTATCTATATGGCCTACATGAGCTTGCTCTCCCCTGCTGTGAAAAGTAAATAAAATAGAGGCGGCCTTCAAGGTCTTAGAAATTATCATGTGCCTTCCTAGGTTTGCTTTCAACTAGAATACCAAGAGAACAAAGCAAAATTGTTGATAAAAGTAAATTGGAAAGTTGTTTGAAATTGCATGCCCTATTTGAAAAATGAACGTTTTTTTGGGACTTGACTGTCCCTTTAACTCCAGGTGTAACCATACATGACTAAGGACTAGTTCTGAAACATTGTTTGTGTTGTGGTCTGGCTGTAATTATTGTACAGATTGTACTGAATAAATCTGTTAAAGAGACTGGTGGTGCTGCTCATTTTTGATGATTTTAGTAGCAATAACCTGCCACTTGTAATAGCTGGTTAATTATCGTGCGCCTGCAAACGGGCTAATTTTGTTTTGGGACAATCAAATACGATTTTGCAATAATCTTGTGGGATTTTACAGTGATTGCGACAATATAAAGTCCAGATCCATGCTCCCTTGCTATTCCTCTTACAAGCATGTGGATAGATACCCAAAGTCCCTCTATATCAGGATGTGGTCACTGCGATCATTGTGAGGTAACTTATCTTCTTTTTTACAATGTCAATGTAACATTTTATGCATGTAGCATATTAGAAACACATTTTTTATGTTCCCTCAAGAATCTGGGCACACATTAGTTTCTTGCTTTGCCTATAATCTGCCAACTAGCTAAAACCATATGAAAATTAAACTTGCTCAATTAGTTTTTTCCCTTCCTAACTTTTCAATCCAGATCATATGTAAAGCCAATGTGGTGCATCTGATATGGATTTCCCCAGCCCATCCTAACATGTATATCTTATCAGGGACTTACTAATGGAATCCTTAAAGAGACCGTGTACTATAAAATTGTTTCCCCTTGATGTGTTTAAAATGACTTGTCATACCAGTTGCAGTATTAAATGTATAGGAAACTACTCCTTTGGGTACACTTTTGTATATGAAATATCTGTCTCTGCTAATTGAAACTACAACCCAATTAAATAGACTGAGCTTGCAGGGAAGGCAAGCCTCATTAGCGTATCTCTATATATTTACACACAATTCTCCACAGATCACTTCATAGAGAGAACAATGGAAAATTAACATTTTTAGTAGCTCTCTGTCCAACTCCCCTCTCTTTTTTTCCCTCCTAAACCTTGTTGTTTACATGGCTTTTCTATGATCAGCACTTAAGTATTGGAATTTTCAGTATAGGTGGAGAAAAAACAGGAAAAAGGCAAATCACAAAATCAAGGTAAAGGAGATAAAAGAGCTATCTGTAAACAAGTTAATACACTCCGGCAGTTAAAAGGACAATTGAGAACACATAAAGGGACATGAAACCCAAACAGTTTATTTCATGATTCGGATAGATAAACCAATTTTAAACAACTTTCCAATTCACTTCTATTATTTAATTTGCTTCCTTCTCTTGTTATCCTTTGCTGAAAGGTTTATCTAGGTAAGCTCAGGAGTAGCAAAGAATCTAGGTTCTAGCTGCTGATTGGTGGCTGCATATATATACTGATTGTCATTGCCTCCCCCATGTGTTCAGTTAGAAACCAGTAGTGCATTGCTGCTTCTTCAACAAATGATACCAAGAGAATGAAGCAAATTAGAAAATAGAAGTAAATTAGAAAGTTGTTTAAAATTGTATTCTCTATCTGAATCATAAAATATTTTTTGTGGGGTTTCATGTCCTTTTAAGCTAAACTGGGTATGCTGAGCATTTTCAACATACAAATACACCACTAATGTAACATCACCTGTCATATCTTTGTACACTAATGTATCAGCCCTGTTACCTAAGGTGTAAGAGTTTGAATTATAGACATATGTAGCAATGTATAACAATATCTAAATTTGTATTTAAAATGTTGCTATTGAAATGGATATTATTATCTCCAAGTTTGTTCTCAGCAAATTATGTTTCTAATTTAGAATAAAATACTTTCAAAATTAGGCAAAATATGTGACAGAGATTTACATGCTTTATATGTAAGACATTTTTTTTCTCAGTGTTGTACCCTACAGGTGAATAAAGACTTCCATTACAGTAACTTTAAACTGTGGTTTTGTTTGTATTTTTTGTGCTTTTGATTACTTGAAAGAAAAAAAAAAAGAATTGAATTCATTTTAAGTACGTTTACTTTTTTGTGGGATAGAGTTTGTACTTTGTTGCAGTACTTTGGCCATAACTCAGAAAAATTCTTTCAGGCCTCTACTATAATAAGCAAATTGGGGAGATTAAAGGCATTTTATGTTGCCAAATGTTTTCTTTTTTCCTTCTGAACTGTATAAGGGTGACATATTCTACTTTGTGTGAAAGGTTGTGTGGGATTGTCATGGATTTTTCTTTTGAGCTCTTCCTGTTATGTGGTTTAAGTGTCTTTGTGGTGACCTGTTGGTTATGAGTCTTCCAGATGGAACTGTTTCTGCATCTTTTGAATCATTTCTAAATATTTTTGAAATCCAATCCACAGATGTGTTTCTGTTCATATCTAAATGGTGAGAATCAAATGACACTTACGGTTCTGCAGATGAGTCATGATTTAATATGCATAGAACATTTTGTATAAACACTAAGATAGCTACTTTATTTTTATGTAACCACTCTGCACAGATTTTATATTGCTCACAGTATGTATCTGAAATGTTGCACAATTTAGTGTCAGTCACTCAATCTTAATTAAAGGGACATTAAAATCAAATTGTAAGCCCTGACAAAGGGTTAAATGAATGAAACGAAAACAACACTATAAAATAGATTATTTGCTTACTTTTGACATAAAAATATCTCTGAAAATTGTGCTTGTGCAACTCCACTGAGAGAGGCCTGAGATTAAATAGTATAAATTGTATGTTGCAGGTATATTGTTATTTTCTTCATTTTACTACACACTACACAGTGATTGTTTAGAGTAGTGCACACTCTTTTTTTTGCAGCTAGATTTAATTGATCAAAATTAAACCAAGAAAGAGTATACTCACCAGGTTTCAGGCGGTCCTGACTTACTTGCTAACAAAACATTTATTATATAGATATATATTGATACTATATATGCATATAGTATATATGTGTATATAGTTAGCAGGACTGTCCCTATGAATGTAAAATAGGAAAAGAAACTCCAGTCTACACCAAATATTTATTGTTTAAAAAGATAGATAATCCCTTTATTACCAATTCCCCAGTTTTGCATAACCAACACTGTTATATTAATACACTTTTTACCTCTGTGATAACCTTGTATCTAAGCCTCTGCAGAATGCCCCCTTATTTTAGTTCTTTTGACAGACTTGAATTTTAGCCAATCAGTGCTGACACACAAATAACTCCACAGGAGTGAGCACAGTTACCTACATGACACACATGAACTAGGTTTAGCTTTCAACAAAGAATATCAAGAGAGCAAAGCAAATTTGATGATAACAGTAAATTGGAAAGATTTTTTTTTATTATACTGACTTTTCCTACAAATTTGATCTCTGACTCTAGACATTCTGTTAAGGAGCTAATTTATATCTGCCCTTAATAATGTCCACAGGAAAAGGAGTTAATATAAGCAATACCAAAAAGCTATTCCCCTGGACTGCAAAACAATGCAAATCTCTTTTACAAAAGGACAGCAATACATTTATTTTAAACATTTATTTTGTGTGCCGATCCTCTGCGAATCAGAGCTTAGATGCTGACACCTAAAAAATATATCAGTATTTTTAATATAATTAAAAGGACAGTGTACTGTGAAATAGTTTCCCCTTAAAGTGACAGTAAACACCTTGAGATAATTTATATGAAATCTTTAAATATGTATAATTAAACAGCTCTGCAATACACATTAATTATTTATTGCCCCCTTTTCATGAAATTAAAATCTGAAAATTGAGGATTTTCTAATTCTCAGAACCTGAAATGAACCCTGTTGACTATAGGCTAAACCTGCTATATATTTGTTCCTACTTGTTTTTTTGTACAGATAATAACTGCAAGACAATGTACTTTATACTAAAATTATGACCATAGCTAGTCTTGTTGTCTTCAGACTAAAGCTCGGATTGACTTCTCCAAATATGGCAAATGGGGGGTGGAGTTTGGCTGTTAAAAAACAGTTGCAGAAAAAGTATGTTAATTAGTTTTAAAAGCTTTACACTTGGAGTTTGTTTTTTATAGCTACTTAACATAAATGTCTCTCTACGCACAGATTTTTCTTATAGCTCACTGTATACTCAATACTTAGAGTGTACAATGAAAATTGAACATTTCATTACCTCTATGTCCCACCACCCTATGGGACTATGATTTCTTCCATACTTTCTTGTTTACATAGTTTTTCTATAACCAGTTCTCAAATACTGAATTGTTCAGTATAGGTGAGGATACAATAGAAAAAAAACAGCTATTTCAAATGACAAAAAAAAGGTAAAATTAACTATTTGTTATCATTTTTATACACTCCAGCAGATGAAATGGATCATTCAGAGCAAATTAAAGGGGAAAAGGAAATCACAGTACACTGTCCCTTTAAGCCCTATGAAAATTGCAATGCAATGATAACTATTCCTCTTCTAGTGACACACAGACACAAACCTGTATATATACATACCATTTAGCCACACACTACAATCATATACCCCTTTTTCCTCACATATGTCAGCATCTGCCTGTACAACCGCAAGAAATGATTCTCTTTGCGAGCTGAGGTGCTGGTAAGTCTAAGGTCTCTGCAAGACCACATTTGGGGCTTCAGCCCATGTAAGTTCACATACATCTCCAGTGCCAGTAAGCCATACGTTCCTTGATGATTAAATAAATGGTGTTCCATACTGAGAGAGATACACTTGTTTAGATGGAGCATTACTTTTTTGGAAATGACATCAAGTGCTGGAGGCGTCTAGATTACTGTTCCCTCTTACCAAAGAGGTCAATTTAGGCTTGATGATTATCATGGATTATTGTAGATATTATGAGTAGGTACTTTAGTTGCATTTACATGAATAGCCTGTGCTTTTAGTTCCACAAATGTGTTTTTTTTTCCCTTTCAGAACATCTATTTCTCTAGGGTTCAAAAGTTTATATATGAATTGAATAGATTTTTTTTAATTATAATTTTGCATTTATAGTGAACATACCATTGAAACAAAAAAAAATGTATCTCTTACATTTTTGGTTTATTTTGTACACCAAAAAAGTAATTGCAATGCCTTAAATTCATAATGTGTTATTGACTCATTCATGAGTCCGCGAAATGTAATTGCTGTATTTTTTTTTTTTTTTTAAAGGGACACTGAACCCAAAAATGTTCTTTCATGATTCAAGTAGAGAATACAATTATAAACAACATTCCAATTTACTTCTATTATTTAATTTGCTTCATTCTTTAGATATCCTTTCTTGAAGAAATTGCAATGCATATGGGTGAGCTAATCACACGAGGCATCTATGTGCAGCAACCAATCAGCAGCTACTGAGCCTATCTAGATATGCTTTTCAGCAAAGTATATCAAGAGAATGAAGCAAATTAGATAATAGAAGTACATTTGAAAGTTGTTTAAAATTGCATGCTCTGTCTAAATCATGAAAGAAAAAAATTGGGTTTCATGTCCCTTTAAGCCTTTCATTCAGCTTTCTCATTGGCAACTTTATAAAACAAATAATTTCATATTTAACCGCTTGTCACCAAAAAGAGCTACAAACTTTGGGATATTTGTTTTTTACTTTGCTGGACAACTGTTTTCACAGGTGAATATGTATAATCTATACAATAGTAGACATTTGTAGTACAGCCTAGAAGTTCCTTTGAGTTTGCTTATCATTACAAATGGACATTGTAAAATAAACTTTAATAAAATGAATAGTATATTCAAATTAGGTTATTTTATTCATGCTCAGAGCAAGTCAACATATTTTTTATTTGTTTTGTGCAACTTTTTTGTTTCACAAAACAGTGAACCTGAGCTCTGAGGATGCAGTAATTATTCTAGCGTAAATCTCGATTGCGCTTAAGCAAACGCGTTTACTTCCAACTCGTAATACCAGTGGTAAGCCTGACGAGCGCAAACACCCATGATAAACCCCTTATCGCTCACGTGCAAACATTTGTGCTCCACTCATAATCTGGCCCTGAATGTAACAATAGTTGTACATTTTTAAATAAAAAATATAATAAATGAATTTGGTGTGAATATCACTCTGACATCACAGCCAATAAATCACCAATGAACACTGCTCATATCATATCATGACTGATTGTACAAAGTGAAACCATGTTGTTACTTGTATGATGGGTAGAGCTGTAGACTCTCTGTATTTCCAGGGAAAGCTAACTAGCTAATGAATTCCCCTAGTCAACATTCATTTCTGCGGCCTTATCAGGCTGCAGTTACAACCCTCTCTGCATTTATGACAGAGCCTTTCAATTATGGAGTGAGGAGGTGGTTGTAAGTACAAGATTCCGACTGGTACAAGAAGGGTGCCCTTTTACTCCAATAATTTGTAAATAAATTACGTGTGATAAAAACATATGCTGAAAAACATTTTGGGTGCATTGTATAATCATGAAAGTTCTTTGTATCTTCAAATGATTCTTTTTTGTGTGTGGCCTGTTGCTAGTGTTATGTACTTTGAAAAGCATTACTAAAATTAACAAACATTTGGTGTGTTTCTTACTAAAATTAACTTTAAAGGGAACGTAAACACATTTTAATGAAAACCTTTTTCTTTGATCTGGCAATTAATGAACATACACTATATGGCCAAAAGTATGTAGACAACTGACCATCACATCTATATGAGCTTGTTGTACATCTCATTCCAAAACCATGGTCATTAATATGGATTACCCCTACCCCCCCCATTTGTGGCTGTAATAGCCACAACTCTTCTAGGAAGGGTTTCCTCAAGGGTCTGGAGTGTGTCTGTGGGACTTTGTGCCCATCCAACCAAAAGAGCATTTGCGAGGTCAGGCACTGATGTTGGACCAGACTCTTCAAACTATGTTTTCGTGTACGTCACTTTGTGCACAGGGGCACAGTAATGCTGTGACTGGAAATGGCCTCCACTGTAGCCACAAAGTCGAAAGTACCCACATTTCTAAAATGTCTTTGTATTCTGTAGCATTAAGTTGACCCTTCACACCCTCAGACCATTATCCCTACTCCACCAAACTTTACAGTCAACACAGGGCATTCCAGTAGGTAGCTTTCTCCTTGCATCCACCACACCCCATTTTTTTCATCAGATTGCTAAATAGTGCCGCACAGTACAAGTATTTAAAGAGTCAGTGGTAGGAAAGGGCAGGCGTTTTATAAGCTGATATAGAAGATAAAAATAGAATATATATTTTCTTCTCTGGAGATAAAGATGGGGGCACATGGGAAGCCCTCGTATTCCCCACTGCGCCAGCAACACTCTTTCATTTCCTTTATATCTTATTCAGTTTCCTACAGTTTCCCTATAAATTTACCTGTCCAACATATAACCCATGTATTTCAGACTCTGACCTTTGGCACCCACATTTTATTTTCAGCTGTGCCCACCATTTCCTTACAAAAAATGTATCTTGTAGAGCATCATGGGTAAAATATGCTTTGCCTTCTAGATCGTAATGTGTAAATATAGGCCCCTGGACCATTTTTTTTAAATCTATTTAAATTATTTTAAATTAACCAAGCCAAGCCAAAGAAATCTCTACTACACAATGAAAACAAAACAAATTAATAAAATCCATAAGATTTGCCAAGCACATAAAACCTAACACTAAATTGTTGTGTTATGTTTGTGATGTGTAACTGTTGTAAACTTTGGTATGTTGCTGTAACATCCAATTTCCATTTGCTCATTATATCTCCATAGATTTTATTGGAGTTACATGATGATGTTACCACCAGTTTACACAGTTTTGCAACAGAAACTGAAACTAGGCCTAAGTCGGTTCTTATTCATACTACTAATACTAATACTAATAATAACAACAACAATCATATGACTAATGAAAGAGAATCTTAAACGCCCTGGGGCTTATTAAATTCAAGTAGAAATATTTGTGGAAATGTAGCTTTGAAAATGTATCATTTAGTGATAACTTTTGTAGTGGATGTGAACAGTGGTAGAATTGTTACTGTACTGCTGTGTATTTTAAATTCCTCTTTTATGAATGAAGATTTCTGTTATCTAAAAAAAATGCCACTTCCTGTATTTTTAGGCTACCTCAAAAGAAATATAAAATATAATTATTATTTTTTTACCATAATTCACTAAGTAGAAGGACAAACTCTTTGCAGTTCTTGCTGGTAATATTACATACTGCTTGTTTCCTCATGACTGAGTGCTTTACACTATTCATTTACTATAAAAATACATTTGTGTGTGCAATTTAGCACAGTAAGTAAAAGCTCTTTTGTACAAGGGTAGCTCTCTCTTGGAATTTCCTTGGCCTATGGATTGTTCTGAGAATGACAGAGAGATGAGTTAAGTGACTGAAAGCCGTAGGCCAGAAGCTGTCAAATGTAATAATTTCTTCACTCAATCATCTCACCTTGTGATGCCACTCTGCTTATACAGACACCAGATGTCTAATGAATAATGCACAAGGCAAGGGCAAAAACCTACATAATCTGAAAACTTTAGCCAGTGAGGATTGGCCCTTTACTAGATATTTTTCTTTATTCTTTAGTAAAATTCTTCTGGTACCATCCAAAGTTAAACCCCTGAGGACTTTAGTTCTTAAGAAGTGCATTTAGTGTGTTCATCGTGGTGGATTTAGATAACTTACAACCCCTGTTTTCCACTCTGAGAACGAGAGATAAAAATAGAAATCCAGCAGCTTTACCTGTCAAAATCACTGTGCAGACACCTTGTCAAAGTGTAAAAGTGAGGCTGAGAGCTCTAGGTACCTAACAAGGGCACTGAAAGCACTTCCAGAGGTGGCTCTAAACTTACCTGGCTTCCCAGGGATTTGCTGCAGGAGCTTTTTGTTTTAACTGCACAAGCAGTATCTTACATTAACTGGATCACACATCAATATGAATTTACTTCCAACCAGGGCTAAACATATATATATATATACATACATATATATACACACACCAAAAGACTTTAAAATCTAGGTCATAATTTTGATACTCATATAATAATAAGGATATTCCACAAAATGTAAAGGAGAATGATGATCAGATCTTGTTTTTTATTACTGTATGTTGCATATATATATATATAGTGGGGTTTAATTGAAAAGGATCATTTGAAGTTCATTTTTTTATCTATGCCCCAAAATGATTGACTAAATTGCAAAAGAGCTGCATTTCCAATTGTAATTTTGTTTCTTTACTGTGGCCAATCAGGGACAGATATTTGTTTATATAGATTTACAGAATTTATAAAACTGGCCCTAAAAGTGATACAATATATATATATATATATATATATATATATATATATATATATATATATATATATATATATATATATGTAACCCCCTTAAATGACAAACAGATAAATGGATGTTAAACAGTCTGTTTTATTGTTTAAATTAATTTTACCTTTTATTTCTGTTTCTTTTACTACATTTGTGCAGTGTCCATTACTTGCTATCACAGCCCTGCAAGGAGGCTGTGGCCACCGCAGGAAGATTTATCTAGCCTGATGTCATAAAACTTCTAGAAAAACATGCACTGTTTACTATCAAGTGAATAGACTAGATAACAGGGAGTCAGATTTGCTCATGCTCAGATCAGTCCAAATGTTACCTAAGTTGCCAAGATGTCAACTCCCTTATCACACTGAGGGCAGGGGCTACACTGAGAATTAAGTTGTTTGTTTTTTACACAATCTATTTTTAAGTTTACTTTGATTTAGCATGTTTGTTTTTGCCAAAGTAGCACTATTTAATATCCCTTTAACCCTTTAAGGACACAGCTTTCAGTTTGCTCAATTGTTTTATGATGGGAAAATTCCGTCATATGTCCTTAAGAGGTTAAGTACTCCTGCATGTGAATGTATTAACAAAGCAGAATGGCCTTGATTTACACATAGGCACAAAACAACTAACAAGACCTGAGAATGGGACCAGAAATAGGACCATACATTTTAAGGCAGAGCAGCCCCTCCCTCTCTTTGGTTATTTATCAAACCCAAAAAAACTGTCCAGTATAATGTAGTAGTTTGATTTACAAAAACATTTAACATTTGTAGCACCCTTCTGTCAATGTATTTTGTAAATTGTTTGTCATTAAATTGCAAAAAGTAATTAAACAAAAGAAGCTATTGAAGTTAAAATTTAATTATTGCTTATTGCTCATCAGCCTGTGTAGTCAGAGTCGCTCAAAATAACAAGCACTTGTCATCACAAGTATGGTGGACTCTCAGAGAAAATGAACACACCCAGACATCCACAGACTCCCACATGCAAGCAACAAAGCACCCCAGACATCCACAGGTGCCCACATGCAAGCAACAAAGCACCCCAGACATCCACAGACGCCCACATGCAAGCAACAAAGCACCCCAGACATCCACAGGCGCCCACATGCAAGCAACAAAGCACCCCAGACATCCACAATCACACAGAAACAGGCACCCATGGTCATCAAAAGGCACCATCAAGAGGAGCAGCTTCTCTGTGACTGTTGTACTTTCCTCTTGGGCAGCCCATGCCAGAGAATATGCACTTGAACAGCCTTTCTGTACAAATATGGTGGATGTTTTTCTATTAAACACTTTGGTGGCCATTTTGGAAACCCTGCAACCAAAAATGACAAATGAATAAAGTTTCAGTATACTCTGAGCCCTCTTTTGCATGGGGGGGGGGGTGTTACAGAGGAGCCAGATATGATGCAGGTGAAGCCAAGGCACTACGATCACCCCTCCCACACACACACTGTAGGAATTGCACTGATTACTGTAGAGCCAGAAGGGACCCCTAGATGTGTAGTCCCAGTCTCAATTCAGACCTCTGAGTCCCCTGTAGTTATCCCCCTGCCCAAGAGGCAGAACACAGAAAACCCCAAAATAACAGTTTACAGACATTAAGACAAAGGGTGCACTATGAAAGTATATACTACTACTAGAGGACAGATACCAGACAAGAACAGTGCTATTTTGATATGAGCAGCAATAATCCATGCATACTCCTTACTTACTAAAGCGTGAGACTGAAGCTGACCAGTTCTTCACTGAATACAAATCAATTAGTAGATACAGGGAAGTCATTTAGCAGCCCACAGAGCCAGTCATACTGCTCACAGAAAAGGGACAGGGAGGGACCGATCCTGACCTGGCTCACAGACACAGCAAGGCAGGGCATGGCTGGCCCAGCATCATGCACAACCAATAATTATTCTAACAGGGCAGGGCTAAGGCAACCAACCCGAGCCGACTGGGCAAATTGTATACCCTATGCTCAGTCCAGGCCTGAAAAGAAAGTAAACATCAAGGGCTAGATTACAGTTGGAGCATAACGCTCTGTGCACGTGAGTTATGGGTGAAGTGGGAATTAAATGTGATTGCACCGTCTTAAAGGGATACTAAACCTAATTTTTCTTTCATGATTCAGATAGATCATGAGATTTTAAGCAAATTTCTAATTTACTCCTATTATCAATTTTTCTTTGTTCTCATGCTATCTTGATTTGAAAAAGCAGTACTGTAAGCTTTAGAACCGGACCATTTTTTGTTCAGTACCTGGGTAGCACTTGCGGATTTGTGGCTAAATGTAGCAAACCAATCAGCAAGCTCTACCAGGGTGCTGAACTAAAAATGTGCCAGCTCCTAACCTTTTATTACTGCTTTTTAAAATAAAGATAACATGAGAACAAAGAATAATTGATAATAGGAGTAAATTAGAAAGTTGCTTAAAATTGCATGCTCTATCTGAATCAGGAAAGAAAAAAATGTGGGGTTAATATCCCTTTAATCTTGATTTGCGCTTTGGTTCACACAGCTTCCTAAAAGCAGGTGTTAACAATAGCGCAAACCTAAAAAGTGTCACAAAACCCATGAAAATTACAATGTACAGTACAGTAATACTCATATTAATACTGTCTAATAAAAAATAATTTAATAATATTATTGCACTGAAAAGTTATAAGAGCTCAAATTAAGGCGATGTCAGCTGAAAGTGCTTACATAAGGATCTATTGGAACAACTTTATTAACATAAATGTAAATTTCTAAATATATATGTATGCAAAATTATATATATATTTTTATGTATTTCATATATACACATATAAACACATAAATATATGTAAATACATTCGTATACATATATATTTTGATGTGTTGTTGAAATCGGAGTTACACAAGCTGTGGCTGTGAGGCTGTCGGCATGAAAACGGGGCTCCATTCAAGTCTTTGGGGGGAAATCATGTACAATCGTCTGGCGCTGTTGAGCGCGAGGATGGGATCGCGAGGGAGCAATATTTGTGCTCTCTACCTGTAATCTCACACTCAGTAGTGCTCACAAAAATAACATAACTGAATGGGGATTACAGGTTTTCGGAAGTGCAAATATGCGCTCAGAATTTAGCCCCTTGTAAGTAAATAATTATTCTGCAGTCATGCAATAAACTAACATACTGTGGGAGTTTGAAAATATTTTAATGCAAACCTTGTTTGTTGCAATTGTTTTTTAATCACCAAACTTCATTCACCATCTGGATTATTTGAAGGAGCCAATCCAGAAATGTTACTTTAGTAGACACAGCTAGCTATGGTCATAATGTTAGACAAATCTTCACTGTTTTGCACGACCTTATCAGATAATCTCTATTGAAGCCAGTTAGGGAGGGATATGTAGCAGATTTGGCCTTGTAAAGGCTTCTGTTTGCTTTCCAGTTGTCAGAACTGGAAAACTCTTAAATGTAATACTTAAATGACAGGAGAAGGGGTAAAATAAATAAAAGTATATAGCAAAGTTGTTTTATTACACACAATTAAACATTTGATATCATTCCTTTCTTTTTATAGGGACAGAGCCTTAATAAGTGGAGGTTCTGGAGCGTGGGGGCAAATTATTCTGGGATAGAGACTAGGGTCTGAGGACAGAGTAGTGTGAACATAGCAGGGATTGACCATTCATGGTTGGTTAAGCCTATCCTGGGCATGATTTGGATTGTCCAGTTTAGTTATTTGTTTGAAATTTCAGAATATTATCACATAAATGATAATGATGCTACTTTGCTTTAAATAGACACATTTAAAGGGACAGTCTAGTTAACATTAAGCTTTCCTGATTCAGATAGGGCATGCAACTTTAAACATTTGCTGTCTAGGTATTATTTGTTGAAATCTAAACCTAAATAGGCTCATATGCTAATTTCTAAGACCTTGAAGGATGCCTCTAATTTCAGGGTAGTTTGACAGTTTTCACAGCTAAACAGTGCTAGTTCATATGTGCCATATAGATAACATTGTGCTCACTCCTTGTGGAGTTATTTATGAGTCAGCACTGATTGGCTAAAATGAAGTCTTGCGAAAGAACTGAAATAAATAGGCAGTTTGCAGAGGCTTAGATACAAGGTAATCACAGAGGTAAAAAGTGTATTAAAGGGACACTAAACCCAGTTTTTTTCTTTCATGATTTAGATACAGTTTGCAATTTTAAGGAACTTTCTAATTTACTCCTATTATCAATTTTATTTTGTTCTTTTGCTATCTTTATTTGAAAAAGAAGGCATCTAAGCTAAGTAGCCAGCCAATTTTGGGTTCAGACGAGGGACAGCACTTATTTATTGGTGCTGTGCAATCGGCAAGGACAACCCAGGTTGTGAACCGAAAATGGGCCGGCTTCTAAACTTACATTCTTGCTTTTCAAATAAAGATAGCAAGAGAATGAAGAAACATAGGAGTAAATTAGAAAGTTGCTTAAAATTGCATGCTTTATCTGAATCATGACAGAAAACATTTGGGTTCAGTTTTCCTTTAATAAGTTTTGGTTATGCAAAACAGGGGAATGGGTAGTAAAGGGATCACTTTAACAATTCTGGAGTAGACTGTCCCTTTAAGAAATTAAAATAAACAAGCTTGTGTTATTTTGTGACATGCCATCAGTCACAGGCTGTACCCGCACATATGTGAAAAAGCGTTGTTAGAATGTGGAGTTCATTACTAAAATCATAAACTACTCTGTAATTAATGTAAATTAACTCTGCACAGTACTCAGTTGGTAATGCGAAATTGAATGCATTTCAGTGCATTATGAGTAAGATTTTAAATATGGGCTATTTGGTTTTCTTCAGCAATCTAAAGATTTGGGACTTGCTATAAGTAATACGTAATCTCACAGAGCCAGTAAGGTTAGCTGTGATCTTGAGCGCTAGTAGCGTGTTTAATGTGAAGGATGTTGCTATAACTCACACTGCAAAGCTAATGCCATGAGGTAATGTGACTCACTAAAAAGTTGCTTTGCAAAGCAATTATGTTTAATTTGTCTGAACCTGTGTAACCTGCAAATGCTGCTAATCAAATAGATGCTTTAGGCAATTTGCAGCATTTTGAAAACATAGGTTACAGTTTTTTGCCTCTCCAGGGCAGCATGGGACAAAGCACTGTGTTTACAGAAAAGCAAGATGTGTTTAAAGGGACATGAAACTATTTTTTTTTTCTTTTTTGAGTCAGAGAAAGTGTGCAATTTTAAACAACTTAATTTATTTCTATTATATAATTGGTTTCGTTTTCTTGGTATCCTTTGTTGAAAAGCATATCTAGATAGACCCGGAACTGCTGATTGGAGGCTGCACTGTATGCCTCATGTTGGCTCACCCATGTGCATTGCTGTTTCTTCAACAAAATATACAAAGAGTATGAAGCAAAATAGATTATAGAAGTAAAGTGGAAAGTTGTTAAAAATCGTATTCTCTATCTAAATACTGAAAGAAAAAAATTGGGTTTTATGTCCCTTTAAGGACTTTTTAACCTCTTCAGGACCAGGAATTTCAGAGAAAAACTTTCCCTAAATACCAGAGAATATTTAGCATTTTTGCTATCACTCAATTTAAAAAGAAATAGAGCCTATTTTTTGTTTGTTTGTTTTTTATATTTCAAAACTATATTTTTTTTTAGTAGACAACCAACATATTCATCTAGGCTTATTTTGGTATAATTAATGCCACCGTTTCGTTTCCAAATGCAATTATATTAAAAAATAATTGTTAACTTTTTCACAAACTTTGGGTTTTTGTTACTAAAATTATTTACATATCGCTTGTGCAGTCATAACATAAATGGTTGTTAAAGCTTCTCTGGCATCCCTTTTCTTCAGAAATAGCAGGCATGCATGGCTTTGCCATTGTTTTTTGGTATTTAGAAGGCTGCTAATTGCAGCTGTACACATTCCTGGCAATGAAAGGGTTAATCAGTTAGCTGGTAAGGGTAATAGTATTATAATGTATATATTACTCTCCAACCTCCCTGATCCCTACCAGCATGACGTTTTAGGGCTTTTATTAAAATGAATTAATTTTTTTTTCTGCTGTGTGGGATCCCGCTTACCCTCCGTCTCAGCTCTCTAACAATGCCCCTTATTAATGGTCTCCGCCATCTTAGGTACTGGTAAATGTCTGTCATTAACCAGTTTATAAACATCTCTATTTATTTTCTTAAAATTTTTTAATAAAAAAATGTTTCTTTAGTGTAGCG
This sequence comes from Bombina bombina, assembly GCF_027579735.1. NCBI lineage: Eukaryota > Metazoa > Chordata > Amphibia > Anura > Bombinatoridae > Bombina > Bombina bombina. The sequence goes on along the minus strand of NC_069501.1, from coordinate 640,367,102 downwards.
CAGTAGGGAAGACTCTGGTAACTATAGATTTTTTTTATCTGCTGGAAGGTCAATAATTTAGATTTATTTGACTATGTAACAAAAAAAAAGATGATAGAGCAGTATGCAGCAGTTGATATATTAAAGGGACAGAAATGTCAAAATCGAAATGTTCATGAATTTATTTCAATTTTAAATATAAGCATTTTTGCAATATACTTCCATTAGCAAAAATACTTCTAGTAAAGTTATTACGGTTTCAGCAGAATACACACTTATGCTAGACTAGAGCATCAGGATTCAAACACTATGACTGCTCAGAGAGTATGTTATACAAGCCACTGCTAACTCTCTTAGAAGGTGCAGTGTTTTAAAGGGACAGTAAACCTCAAAAATAATGTTATATAATTCTGCACATAGTGCAGAATTATATAACATTATATTAGCCAAACTTTGTAAAACGTAATATTCCCTTTGAATTTTTTTAAAAAACGGCTGTTTTACAGACCCGCTCTCTGTGCTCTTCTGAGCGGGTCTGTTTTATTCACACAGCGCATCGGGCCAGCTGTATAGTTATAGCCCGACCGCGCCAGCTCGCTCCTGCTCTGTCTGACAGCAGGAGCGAGCTGCACTGTGTATAATGGCGCGGTTGGGCCGGGTTGTGACTATACAGCTGGCCCGATGCGCTGTGTGAATAAAACAGACCCGCTCAGAAGAGCACAGAGAGCGGGTCTGTAAAACAGCCGGGTTTTTTTAAAATTAAAAGGGAATATTAAGTTTTACAAAGTTTGGCTAATATAATGTTATATAATTCTGCACTATGTGCAGAATTATATAACATTATTTTTAAGGTTTACTGACACTTTAAAGCTGGTGCACAGTTTACTCAAAATATATGTATGTATGCTGCTAAAAAACAGTAATAACTTTTATAAAAAACATTTTTGATAATGGAAGTATATTGCATATTTATTTCTAATCAAAATTAAAATTCACCCATGCATGTTTGAATTTTAAACTTTCGATCCCTTTAACTAGATTTTAGTAAAGCATTTGACACTGTTACATTCAACAAACCAATTAAGAAATCCCATTGCCTTGAACTAGACTCAGGTTTACATGAAAATGTTGGTGTAAGGATAGATAGAAAAATATTTGAATTCAAGAAATGCATTCAAATAAGGATGAGTTATTACTGCTGTTCCTCAGCGGTCGGTTCTCTGGCCTATTTCCTTTTGTTCACCAGTGATATTAGAGGTGGACTCCGGTGTAAGGTATGTAATTTTACAGATGATACAAATATTTTGAACATATTTATGTTCCGGGTGGGTAAAAACCCAAATGGTTAATTATAGGCTCAATGTTGTTTTATTAACAGCAATAAAAGATGAAGAATGCTTGCAAATTATTATTTCCGATTATCTAAAATATGATAAATAATACAGTAGGGCACTTGGTAATTCCAGTAGAATGCTTGGTTGTATAGTAAGATAAATCATCAGCAGAAAAAGGTTCTTATGCCAATGTATTGATTACCATTTAGGCCTTATCTTGAGTATTGTGTACAGTTCTGCAAGCCATGTGTCCAGAATAGTATTAAGTGCTGCTAAATGGTATATGGTGTAAAAAATTAAAATAAAGTTTATACTGGATGATTTCTTAACCCTAACATGGATAGCTTAGAAGACAAAGGATAGAGGGAAATCATAGACACATTCGAGGGATTTAAAGGGACTGTCTAGTCAAAATTACATTTTCATGATTCAGATAGGGCATGCAATTTTAAACAACTTTCAAATTTACTTCTATTATCTAATTTGCTCAATTGTTTAGATATCCTTTGTTGAAGAAATAGCAATGTACATGTGTGAGCCAATCACACAAGGCCTTTATGTACAGCAACCAATCAGCAGCTACTGAGCATATCTAGATATGCTTTTCAGCAAGTGATATCAAGAGAATGAAGCAAATTAGATAATAGACGTAAATTAGAAAGTTGTTTAAAATGACATGCTCTTTCTAAATCATGAAAGAAAAAAATTGGGTTTCATGTCCCTTTAATAAAACTGAGATAAGTAGCATTTTTCACTGAAAGGGCAACACCAGAACAAGGGGTCATAATCTCAAACTAGAGGTGAGTAGTTGCAGTAGTTATCTGTGGAAACTGATTTACAGAGCGTGTGGCTGATTCATGAAATAAACTTCCATTATAAATGGTAATGAGAAAAACAGTAAGTAAATTTAAGAATGCCTGGGATATGCATAAGGCTGTGACGTTACATAAAACTGTGCAGACTTGATGGACCTTTTTGTTCTTATCTGTCGTCAAAATTGTTGTTTCTATGGCTAGGAGGTTTTATATACAAAATGTAATTCTTTTAAGTAACTGATACTCCAAAATAAATTTGACAAATTAACTTGTGGCTAAAATAATAAAAAAATATGTTTTAATAACTTTCTTAGTTGTAATTATTATTTTTATTAGTAAAATATAATTATATATAATTCCTTTCATATAGCTTTAATAGTATTTTTCTTATGTAATTTTAATGAGCTGTTCAAATCAATGCTGATGCAATCTAATTGCACAGGGTAACAGAAAAGGGCTACTTAAAACAACTATCTCCTGAATTTGGTAGCTATGGATCCTAAGTGATTGCGCCTCTACTAAATCTCCATTATAACTTATGTTTATAAACAAGCCTTCTGTGGGGGGTTTTGGAATATGATGTGTCAGCTGGAGAAAATGATGTAATTCACTGGAGATATTTCATTCTAATGCATTGTTATTTTGTTGAAAGTACATTATTTTTATTTCAGGCTTATCAGATCAACCCTGCACTTTGTTTGCTCTTTGAGGTAACTGGATGCAGCACCACCAAATAAACCTGTTTGTAATGCTACAGTTCATACATGATTATACTGGTTACAACTATATTATAAAACTGCATATAGGTGCACTTTGGTGAGCATGGGATTTGCTTTATTTGAAGAGACTAGTTCACCTATAAGGCCAGGTGACCATAAACTCACTGACATGGTGAGAAATCATACAAACTCTGTTTTTTGCATTATATAGCAAAGTAGGTATCTCTTCTTCACACCCAGAGCCATGTATAGTGAGATACAGTACTCACAATTTGCCCTCCTAAAATTCTATGAGGAATCTCACAGTACTGACAATACTTAGATAATCTTGGAGTTGAGAGTTTTTAGATCATCTAACCTCTAGACCAGTGCTTTCCAAACTGTGTGTCGGGAAACATTAGTGTGTTGGCAGCAGTGTGTAGGTGTGTCCCTGCTTCAGCACAAATTGTTTAGAATTTAAAAAAAAAAATGGTTTCTGACTTTCTGCCTGAATGTGTAGTTGACACGTGATTGATACCTAGTGGGTCACAGATTATCTTAACCGATTGGCGCAGCTCAGCGGGAACTGAAACTATTCCCATTGGTGGCACATTAGCTCCTGACTGCACGTGTAGTCTCCTCAATCGGCTTGTGACTGCATGTGTAGTCAGTGAGTGGTATAGCAGTGTGTTTGCAGTGCGTGCAGTAGCCAGTCAGACTCACAGAGCTCTAAGGGTGGCATCTTAAACGCTGAGCTGAAGTCAGAAGTCAAAGGGTTGTCTTTTTTTGCAGCTAGCTCCCAGTAGTGCATTGCTGCTCCTGCTCTTGATATATGGCTAGGAAGTGGAAGCTTAAAAATGCTTGATGATGAAATGCGAGTGTCTTTATCTAACATTCCACCAAATATTCAGAAATTGTGTTCATCCCATCAACCTCATACAGCCATATAAAAGATAAGTAGCTATTGGTGTTAATCTTTTTTTAATTCTTGCACATACATACTGTTACTTGTAAATACATTTTGTTATTATATCATTTATGTATGTGTCCGTATCTCTTAAAACAAGTTAGTTAAATCTCCTGTTTGCTAGTACAACTGAATTACTGTGTCGCGAAATGATGTTGGTCTAAAAAGTGTGTCAGCAACATGAGAAGTTTGGAAAGCTCTGCTCTAGACTGTGTTCGTATTGTGAGATTAATTGTAATATCTGCATTCTCAGACTCATATCTCCCAGTTTGAAAAATATACATGGGTTGGCTAAATAATTACTATCTGATCTGCCTAGTTCGCTAGAATTGTAAATCAAGTTGAAAATATCTTTAAAAAACATGTTTCACTATTTAGTGTACCTACAATTTCCAGTAGGTCTCTAAGTTTCAGTGCTTTGTTATCTGCATTTTAAAGATCCTGACTACTAGCTAGCAGAACTAGCTTGATTAACATTATAACCAACTCTAACCTCTCCTTAAGGCCAGTGTAATTGCTCATATATTCCTCCCCAGCTCTGTATTATAGGGTAAAACATCACATGCAGTGAGGGCGTGTGTGCTGTGCATCCACATCACAATGGTTTTGTTCTATCCGTATATTGAGTTTTGAAATGAAATGGCTTAAAGGACAAAAATCATCAAGTAATTCAGAGCTTTTTCTTTTTTTTTGAGTGCATCTATTTTCGGGGCTCATGGTCTGTAAGCTACATAATGTGTCTCTTGTGCAATGTAATATTTTAAACTTCCCATAGTCCACTTTATGGCTAAACACTTCCTCCCAATCACTGTATATTTCCTGTCTGTTGGGCTCAACTTTCTGCTTAAAGGGACATGAAACCCAATTTTTTTCATTCATGATTTAGAAAGAGCATACAATTATAAACAACTTTCTAATTTACTTCTATTATCTATTTTGCTTCATTCTCGTGATATTCTTTGCTGAAAAGCATATCTAGATATGCTTAGTAGCTACTGATTGGTAGCTGCACATAGATGCCTCCTGTGATTGGTTCACCTTGTGCATTGCTATTTCTTCATTAAAGTATATCTAAAGAATGAAGCACATTAGGTAATAGAAGTAAATTGGAATATTCTTTAAAGTTGTATTCTCTACCTTAATCATGAAAGAAAATGTTTGGGTATAGTGTCCCTTTAAGTAAAAGAATTGGATGTTCTTCACCATACACTGCCTAAGCCATCTGTCTGAAACAAAATTGTGTCTACTATATGGACAGATCAGCATGGAACTGTAAACTCATTTAATGAACTGGTGTTGGAAATAAGGCATCAGTAGTACCCTACTCAGTAAAAAATGCCTTTTTTTTGGCAGATTCTGCTTAACTTTTAGTTAAATCTAGTGTAGTTGTAAAGGAAGACTTACTTAGTCCATCAATAAGTTCATCTGCAATTGTTTAGCAAAAATCCCACTGAAAAGTCTTGTAGGTTTATATTTGTTTTTTGTGTGTGTGTGTTTAAATAGTTATTGCTGTTATTTTCCTAATTGATTAGTTTTACTAATTGATCTAATACAGGGTAAACAATTGGTGGGCCCCTGCCACCTTTTCCTAAATCGTTTTTAGGAAATATATCATATTATTTGGGTGTTAATAGCCATAAATTTGTATGCAACCCTTAAGCCTAAAATATTGATCTATGGCCCTCATTTGTCAGTTTTTTTTTTTTGGGGGGGGGGGGGGGGGTTGTGAGCGTGTGTATATGTGTGTAGAAAAAACATATTTTATATATATACATTCACACACCAAAAAATATAATTTATGTATATAATATGGTGTTCTTGTATCTGGCTAAAAAAACATGCTCCTTTTCCTAAAACTGAACAGAGATTATAAATGAAGTGGGGGATTCTGACTAAAAACAGCAACATATGTGTTCATTGTACTATGCCAATGCACATTTAAGAGGGGGCTGGGTATGGTGAAAGGACGGTATTTTCTTTCTTTTATTTACTTTTTATTTCTATTGAAAATACACATGAATCCGTAAAAGTATCAAAATATTTATTCTGCAATAAGGAATTCATATAAAATTGAATAACTTTATTGATTTAAAATTTTTTTTTCCAAAAAAATATATTTACATATTTTAAATTGTCTTTTTTCATATATGTAATTTTTTAAAATGTCCCTTAAACTATCCCATTGCTTAGAGGACTCTACATCTTAGGCGTACAAATATATATATAGGTAAACTGAATTCAGATGTAACCAGATGTATTGTATAGCATAGCAGCTACCACAAACATCCATGAAATAAGACAAATCCAATTTAGTGTCTCTGAGAAATTTAATCTTCTCCTTTTGTACACTGGAGAAACTCATGCATTGTCCAATGTGCGTTACTTGTGGGTTAAATGTGATACTCCGGCTTGATCTGTTATGTATCCTTTCTCAGTTTACATGTGCACATTAAAACCACAGGGCTCCTATTTACACTTTTGGAGTTTTTAGTTCTCCCTGGTGTGGAAACAAAATACACTCTTGAATTATGGCTTACAAGAAATTCCATTTTCTAGATACACACTTGTGTAGTGATTATCACATGACACTGCTAATAGAAGTGCTTACTGCGTGCTTCAAATATACCTCTTGTGCATTTAAAGTGAAATAATGCAGTTAGCAACATTTTTAGATGACATGTTTGACATTCTGCGGAAATCTATAGTATTTATTACAGCTATTCATTAAAGGATGTTCTGTTGTGCGTAGAATAGACAAAGAATACATATTTCACAAATAGTTTTTTTCTTAATTGCTATTAAAGGGACATGCTACTCAAGTATTCTGTTTTATCTAAAATAGAATGTTTCAAAATGTATTCCAACACGACACATTGTACATTTTTTTTTATATATTTTTTTATTGAGACAATCAGCAAATAAATTCATACAAATACAATATTACGAGTCCACAAAGGTATGCGTACATGAAGACGAATAAAGAATAAATCTTAAACAGCGAAGCGTGAATTATTATCTTTTAGTAAACATATAGATAATTTTATACTTGCGGGTAAGTGCAAAAAGTGGGATTACTCGTAAATGAGTGGAACGTCTCTATTTTATGTTATCAAAAGTATTACTAGTATAGGTTTATATAGTTATATCTATGGTTTTTGGGGAGTTGGACCAAATAATCCACTCTTTGTAATCTGGAGTGGTTATTGGGCATCGATATAGTTCTGGATTCGAAAATATATTCAGAATCTAAGAGGTGTATCAGTCCAGAGGTAGGGAGGGAAGGGAGGGAGGGGTTACAAGTTGGGAGAGTTCCGTAATGTTAGGACTTAGTCTGGAAAAAGAGTAAGCCATGGGTACCAGATTCTAATATGAAGGTCAGTTGTATCTAGAACCCTGAAGGAGTATTGTTCCATTCGTCTAATATGTCTGACAATGGATAAGTCTTGTGTAAAAGATGGTGTTTTTTTGTTTTTCTAATTTCTGGCTATAGCCTGCTTCGTAGCCATGAAGAGGTAGATTGTTAGTGCTTCTGTAGGGGCATCAAGATTAGGGATTTGCATGTGTAGAAGAGCAATCTCCGGGAGGTAAGGGGGCCTAAGATTGAGGTTGTTGAGGGTGTTGTACAGCTTCCTCCAGAGAGGCTGGATTTTGGGACAGGACCACCAGACATGTAAATGGGTTCCAGGGAGGCCGCATAGTCTCCGGCACAAAGGGGAATGGGAATTGTAAATTTTATGTAAGGAGGCTGGGACAAAATGCCATCTAACTGTTATTTTATAATACAATTCCCATAGGGTGGCACAGTGCAGTAATTTTCTAGTTACCATGACTCTTCTGTACCAGATACTGGTGTCAACAGTGAATCCTATTTCTGTCTCCCAGGCACGTTGTTGAGAGATTTTTTTGATGTAGTTGTGCATTAGAAAGTATGTCATAATGGAGGGAAAGGGGGTGCTTAATAACGTGAGCTTTGTTCCATAGGTGCTCCCATAATGATGGTTTCCGAAGGACCTGTTTGGGGTAACCCCATGAACGTAACCAGGAACTGATACGAAAGGCTTCAAACTGAAGTCTTGGGGGTATTTGAAATTAAATGCAAAGTTGTGGATGAGGGATCCATGTATCAGATTCATAAAAGTCAGTGACAGTTTTAATCTGAATATTCTGCCATAAATCTGGATGTGCATCTGGCGATGGGTGTGGAGCAATGATGAGATTATGTCATATGTGGTCCCAAAATTGAAAAGCGTCTTGTAGAATGGGGAGTAGGTCCACGAACTTCTGTCTATGATGGGAAGGTATCCAGAGGAGATCAGGCAGTGCAAGATTTGGGGCTAGTAGCAAGGTCTCTACATGATACCAGCCTAGAGTACGTTCTTTATAATTCCAACCCAGTAAGTGAGACAGTCAGGCTGCATTGTAGTATGTGATAAGGTTGGGTAAAGCCAGTCCCCCCTGAGTAATATGGTCTTTCTAAAGTGTGTCTAGCTGTTCTAGGTCGTCTGTCCTTCCAGACATAAGTGTAACAAGACTCTGGAGTTTGTTTAGTGTAGGCCTGGGGAGATTATATGGGATACATCTACAAAGGTAGGTAATCTTGGGCTGAAAGGACATCTTAATGGCCGCTATTCTTCCCGTCCAAGAGATTTCTCTGAATTCCCAACTGTTTAAGAGTGTACGAAATTCTGGGAGCCTGTCTGTCAAGTTTTTGGAGATAATGGTTGTAGTGTCTGGGGCTAAATGAACTCCTAATACTTTAAGAGAGCTGAGATTCCATTGGAATTTGTATGATTTTTGTAGAAGTTTAAGTTTCTGGGCGGGTATATTGATAGGGAGAGCTTCTGTCTTATCAATTTTAAGTTTATAGTAGCTCATGGTGCTAAAGGTCTCAATAGTCTTAAACACTTCTGTCAGGGAGGTTATCGGGGAGGTCAGGAATAGGGTTATATCGTCCGCATATATGGATATTTTATGAGAATGACTTCCAGATGGCATGCCTCTTATGAGGAGGTCTATTCTTATTTCTTGGGCCAAAGGCTCTATAGCAAGGGCGAAGAGGAGTGGGGACAGGGGGCAGCCCTGTCTTGTACCGTTAGTTATGAGAAAAGCTTTTCACATTGTACATTTTATTTGTACATAATTATGCACTTACTGTTTCACCTTTACATGTAACCGGCTTTTACTTAGGACTTTTTTTATTGTATTGTTAATTGCTGCTTTTTTATAATACATGGTAAACAAATATTAGATCCCGCTGTACTTTTCTGTAATTTCCCACCTCATTTTCACCTAGATTACGAGTTTTGCATTATGAGTCAAATAGCAGCGTTGTGGCCCATAACACATTATTTTCCCTAATACATCCATTACAAGTCTTGTCGGTATAGGTGTACCGCAAGCCTTTTAGCCTGTACCTCAACATCAGTCCCGCACTCCTAAAAATTATGTTTTTTCATGGGATTCCCATAGCGCCAGTATTACGAGTTTTGCGGTGAGGCTAAAAAGCAAGCGTTACAGCCTAAAATGACAAGATCTGTACCGCCATCTAAAGTCAGTAGTTATAAGTTTTACGCTACAAAGCTGTAACATAAAACTCATAACTAAAGTGTTAAAAAGTACACTAACACCCATAAACTACCTATTAACTCCTAAACCGAGGCCCTCCTGCATTGCAAACACTATAATAAATGTATTAACCCATAATCTGCCGCTCCCGACTTTAAAAACATAACCCCTAGTCCGCAGCTCCCCGACATCTTCACCACTATAATAAACTTATTAATCCCTAAACCGCTGTCCTTCCGTATCGCAAACACTATTTAAATATTATTAACCCCTAATCTGCCGCCCCCATCGCCCCTTATACTAAAGTTATTAAGACCTACACCGCCGCCACTATACTAAACTATTAACCCCTAAACCGAAAGCCCCCCACATCGAAATAAACTAAATTAAACTATTTACCCCTAAACCTAACAACCCCCTAACTTTATATTAAAATTACAATTTCCCTATCTTAAATTAAATTAAAACTTACCTGTCAAATTAAAAAAACTAAGTTTAAACTAACAAATAAACTAATATAATTATTAAACTTAAATTAAACTAACTACCAATTAAATTGAAATAAACTTCACATTAAAAAAAATCCTAACACTACTCTAAAAATGACAAAGTATCTAATTACAAAAAATAAAAAATACTAAGTTACAAAAAATAACAAACACTAAATTACAAAAAATAAAAAACAAAATTATACAAAATAAAAAAAGAATTACACCTAATCTAATAGCCCTATCAAAATAAAAAAGCCCACCCAAAATAAAATAAACAACCTAGACTACAATAAACTACCAATGTCCCTTAAAAGGGCCTTTTGTCGGGCATTGCCCCAAAGATATCAGCTCTTTTACCTGTAAAAAACCCCCACAAAGATCCCCCCAACAGTAAAACCCACCACCCAACCAACCCCCCAAAATAAAAAAAACTAATTCTACAAAAACCTAAGCTACCCATTGCCCTGAAAAGGGCATTTGTATGGGCATGGCCCTTAAAAGGGCATTTAGCTCTTTTACTGACCAGACCCTAAACTAAACAAAAAACCCACCCAAAAAAACCCTTAAAAAAGCATAACACTAACTCCCTGACAATCCACTTACAGTTTTTGAAGTCCCGCTTGAAGTCCTGATCCAGGCAACGAGAAGTCTTCATCCAGACGGCCTCTTCAATCTTCATCCCGGCAGCAACGTCCTGATCCAAACGGCAAAAAGTCTTCATCCAGGCGGCCTCTTCAATCTTCATCGAGGCAGCATCTTCTATCTTGATCCCGGAGGCGTGGAGCAGGTCCATCCTGAAGACATCCGGCACGGAGCATCCTCTTCATACGGTCGCCACCGTACACTGAATCTTCAATGCAAGGCTCACCATCCAAGATGGCGTCCCTTGCATTCCTATTGGCTGAAAAATTTGAATCAGCCAATAGGAATTAGAGCTGCTGAAATCCCATTGGCTGTTCAAATCAGCCAATAGGATTTAAGCATCTCTAATTCTATTGGATGATGAATTTGTATTTTGTTTGTATTCTTTTCGAGCAAAAGAGCTGTTTAACTTAGGCCAATGCCCTACAAAAGGCCCTTTTAAGGGCCCCCCAAAAAGGCCCTTTTAAGGGCCTTTGGTAGTTGGGGGGGGGGGAGTTTGTATAGTGTTAGGGGGTGTTTGTATTTTTTTGGAGCAAAAGAGCTGTTTATCTAAGGGCAATACCCTACAAAAGGCCCTTTTAAGGGCCCTTGGTAATTTATTCTAGATTAGGCTTTTTTTATTTTGGGGTGTTTTTTTAAGGGTATTAGAATAGGCATAATCTTTATTTTTTTGGATAATTTTTTTTTTGTAGTGGTAGGTTTTTTATTTTTAGTAATGTTAAGTTTTAGTGTAAGGCAGGTTAGTTTTTATTTGACAGGTAAGTTTGTATTTATTTTAACTAGGTAGTTAGTAAATAGTTAATAACTATTTACTAACTAGTCTGCCTAGTTAAAATAAATACAAACTTACCTGTGAAATAAAAATAAAACCTAAGCTAGCTACAATATAACTATTAGTTTTATTGTAGCTAGCTTAGGTTTTATTTCACAGGTAAGTATTTCGTTTTAAATAGGTATTATTTAGTTAATAATTGTAAATTTAATTTAGATCTATTTTAATTATTTTAAAGTTAGGTGGTGTTAGGGTTAGGTTGTTGCAATGTGGGGGGCTGGCGGTTTAGGGGTTAATATTTTTATTTAGTTAATAATTGTAAGTTTAATTTAGATCTAGTTTAATTATGTTAAAGTTAGGGGGTGTTAGGGTTATGTTAGGGGCTAATAGTTTAATTTAGGTTGTTGCGATGTGGGGGGCTGGCGGTTTAGGGGTTAATAGGTTTATTTAGGTGGCGCGATAATGGGAGCGGCGGAATAGGGGGTTAATAACTTCAATATAGTTGCGACGATATCGGGAGCGGCAGATTAGGGGTTAATAATTTTATTTTAGTGGCGGCGGTATCGGGAGTGGCAGATTAGGGGTTATTAACTGTAGGCAGGTGTCGGCGATGTCAGGGGCAGCAGATTAGGGGTGTTTAGACTCAGGGTTTATGTTAGGGTGTTAGGTTTAAACTGTAGTTTCTGTTTCCCTATAGACATCAATGGGGCTGCATTACGGAGCTTTTGTTTCCGCGATCGCAGGTTTTAGACTTTTTTTTGCCGGCTCTCCCCATTGATGTTTATGGGGAAAGTGTGCACGAGCACGTCAAAACACCGCTGTTTTTGTGTGCGGTATGGAGCTCAACACAGCCATATCGCCCGCACAAGCCATTTTTTTATTAAATTTTAATGGCAGCGCAATAGAAGGTTAAATAACGCAACTTTTGTGGTGTTTTTACTTTCCCTATACCGCTCAAAACTCGTAATCTAGGTGTTTGTGTCTAAAAACTTCCTAAATAAGTTTGCTTGGAAATGGTGTTAGGTTGTGTTGATATAGCATTTTAACATGTTTTCCTCATTTTTTTATGTACATTTCTTGGTGCACAATTTAAATATTAAAAATTATCTTCAAATGTAATGAAAAATATCAACATTTTCAGTGATCTCCAATTCTCCATCAATCATGAGACCCCTATGGTAATTAGAGTTCTGAGGGCTCATCAATAATCTTTATTTAAAGTGACATTAATAACATTGTTATAGTCTTGCATTCAATATTATACTGTATATCAGCAATAAAGCATTGTTTTGCAAAACATCTGCACACAAAATAAATGTTAAAATTCCCATTGATTTGCAGTCAAGGGACACCCTCTTTAGTGTTTCACTTATCTCCTTTTTGTGGCCATTTATGGGCAGATATAAATGAGCTACTTCATTGGTCAGGAGATCCTGAGTAAAATATTTAGGTACAAAGATCAGAATTCTTCAGGATGAACTCCAGTCCCTCAATTTACAGATAAATTACAAGAAAAGCAAGCAAAATATATAATGAGAGTACAGTACAAAGTTTTTGTAAATTATGCTTAATTAAACTTTTTGGGCCAGATTACGAGTGGAGCGCAAACCCGGGTTAACCTGACATTACCCAAGCGGCTGCGGGTAAAGCCCGATGTAATGTAATTCCCCCATCTACACTATTTTTTTTTGCCTCTGTTTGGGGGTTCAAGGAAGGCGCCCCACCAATCCTCTGGCATTCACCCCAAGTGAATCTTGGGAATGAGGTTTACAGGGGGGCTTTGCCCCCCTTGAACCCCCCAGGCGGAGGCAAAAAAGATAGGGAAGATGTGTAAATTACAGTGCATTGTATATATGCTTGATGTGGTGACTCGATGCATTTTGAGATTTATCATGTTACATCGGGCTTTACCCACAGCTGCTTGGGTAATGTCAGGATTACCCAATTGTTATGTACCCATATATAGACATATATACAAGTGCATTGGAGCCCTTTGCAGTTAAGTAGATGAAACCATGTTAAAGCATATTTATGCAATGTTTATTTTTAATAAAAGTTTTAACTATATATTTACAGTAAATATTTCACATTCCAATGTTCTGTACATAGCAGAATATGTTCTAAGTATTTATAAATATATATATATATTTCTAAATATATCTGTATATACCTATATATAATCATGTATATATAGGTATTGATGTATATTTTACCAAAATACCATCAGATCTATGTAGAAATGTGTATTTATGAATAAAATAGAACATATTCTGTTTTTTGAAGAACACTGAAATCTGACATATTCATATTTTCATGTCGGGTTAGTGCAAATGAGAATATGCAATCAGTTTTGCACGAGAGTGGGTTGATACGTTTTTTTTCCACTTTTTTCTTCTTAATTAACTTCTATGGGGGAATACGTGAACGCGCACGCGATATTCTAGCTTCTGCTTTTTGCGCTTGTTGGGTTAGCGCAAGAGCGAAAACTGTTTACTTTCTACTCATAATATGAACGCAACCCGACGAGCACAAAAATCTTACTTCTAGCGCAATTAACGCCTGCCCCTTTATGTATGTTCATTCTATTGCTATTATTAATATGACTGACATACACAGTTTTTTTTCTTGATCACCAACATACATTTTAGCAGACATTTCCTCATGTGTATTTAGTAACATGTTTGTGGTGCATTAGAATAGGATCATTAAAGTGCCATAAAACATTTTAAATTATGTGCATTTAATAGAAGGGTCAATTAAGGTAAAACAGTATGTTTAAAAAAGTGGAAAAAAAGGCTTATAAGTATTTTAATAAAATTTTAAAAATATCTGTAAAATTACTTACACTTTAGTGTTGCCAAGTGTAGCCTGCTCCACCCCCTTATCAATGTCCTACTCCATACCTTGTGGTGTCATGTAACAAAAGTTTGCACATGAGGATAATTACTTATGCAAGCAAGGTTGGTTAAGGAGGGACAGCCCTGCTATCTACTACCTAGTGAAAAAAGGATATATTTTTTTGTAAAAAGTATATGGAAACATATTTGTATCCACTATATATGACAAGTTCCAATACACAACAATAAAAAATTTATATGAATGTAAATGTACCTTTCTCTCTCTCTCTCTCTCTCTCTCTCTCTCTCTCTCTCTCTCTCTCTCTCTCTCTCTCTCTCTCTCTCTCTCTCTCTCTCTCTCTCTATATATATATATATATATATATATATATATATATATGTATATATATAAATAATTCTCATAGATACAGTACATCATCTGACTTCTCAATATTGCCCCAGCTTCAGTAAATATATATATATATATGTATAGCAATTAATATATGCATATATATTTAAAGGGACAGTAAACTTATAAAATTATCTTAGCGGCAGGTGGCAAAAACACAAGCATTGTGAGATATTTAAAATTAAACTTGGATTTATCAGCTCTCCGCTCCAGGATCTTCTGAGCGGGTCTTGAATTTTAAAAGCGCTTCACAGGCACGCTGTCTAATCACAGCACGCCCGATCGAGCCATTGAATGTGTGAAAGGAATGTAGCTCGCTCCCGCTACATTATTTTATAAGTTGTCCCTTTAAGACGACACACTTTGATTTGTGAAAGCTTCTGTTGTGCTTAGGGAAGCAGTGCACATTATATACTGTGCACTGCTTTAGTCTACAGTGCACGTGTGCATTCTGCTGAAGCTATGGCCTGGATAGCACCTTCCATATATGGAAATACCCAGGGGGTAGTTTGCTGCAAACAAAGGGGTTAATGGGGATTAAATCAGAAACCATTTTGCAGGTAAGTTTTGGCTGCATTATATATTTAGAAACTTATGTTAGTTCATACTGTTGTATGTACCTTTAAGGTCCTCAAGAACTACAGACATGCTGGGATTTCAGAATCACTTAGGTTAATTAATGCTTTAATTAAATCACCTCTGGCCAAACAGAGATCCTGATGCTGGATACAACTGTAAAGGGAAGGCACTTAGTGGATAACTAAAAGTAGTTATAGCTATGCGTGGTTTTCTCATGTGATGAACTCTCGGGCTAAGACCAATGTTTCCTGGCTTTGATGCAAGGAGTCTCAAATGACTACTTTCCTAAAAGAAACCAGACAGTTTTTTAGGTAATCTATCTGGCATGTAGCAACGGACAATAAAAACAGAGAAGTAAAATCAAAGTAACATTTGCATTTAGATGCTTTGGATATCAAAATATAAAGGCTGAATAAAAAGATGAGTTTCCTGTGTTAAACATGCACGTGCCTCTGAAGTCAGATACATAGGGAAGATGAAGTAATAGCAGAAAATGGAGCATGTGTACTGCAGTGCTTTCACAATCTTACAATATAAATACATGCAATCTTCAAAGGCTATATATATATATATGTGTGTGTTTGTGTGTGTATGTGTGTGTTTATATGTGTGTACAAATGTATTTATGTGTTTTACTGTGTTTGTACTATATATATTTTACATTCCAATGTTCTTCAGGATAATGTCCTTTTTATTGGAAATACATATCTCTATATATATATATATGTGTATATAGCTATACCTATATATCTATTCCTATAGATATATAGGTATAGATATGCATTTTACATGAACAGTATCAGATATATATAGAAATATATATTTAATTAAAAAAAGTACATTGTTTTCTATGTGGAGAAAATAGGAATGTAAAATAACATAATTTATGTAAGAACTTACCTGATAAATTAATTTCTTTCATATTGGCAAGAGTCAATGAGCTAGTGACGTATGGGATATACAATCCTACCAGGAGGGGCAAAGTTTCCCAAACCTCAAAATGCCTAAAAATACACCCCTCACCACACCCACAATTCAGTTTAACGAATAGCCAAGTAGTGGGGTGATAAAGAAAGGAGTAAAAAGCATCAACAAAGGAATCTGGAAATAATTGTACTTTATACAAAAAAATCATAACCACCATAAGAAAAGGGTGGGCCTCATGGACTCTTGCCAATATGAAATAAATGAATTTATCAGGTAAGTTCTTACATACATTATGTTTTCTTTCATGTAATTGGCAAGAGTCCATGAGCTAGTGACGTATGGGATATCAAATACCCAAGATGTGGAACTCCACGCAAGAGTCACTAGAGAGGGAGGGATAAAAATAAACAACATATGCTGAAAAATTAATCCACAACCCAAAATATGTTATTCTCATGAAAAAAAGAAAAACTTAAAACATCAGCAGAAGAATCAAACTGAAACAGCTGCCTGAAGAACTTTTATACCAAAAGCTGCTTCTGAAGAAGCAAATACATCAAAACGGTAGAATTTAGTAAATGTATGCAAAGAGGACCAAGTTGCTGCTTTGAAAATATGATCACCTGAAGCTTCATTCTTAAAAGCCCACGAAGTGGAGACTGATCTAGTAGAATGAGCTGTTATTCTCTGAGGCGGGGCCTGACCCGACTCTAAATAAGCTTGATGAATCAAAAGCTTTAACCAAGAATCCAAGGAAATAGCAGAAGCCTTCTGACCTTTCCTAGAACCAGAGAATATAACAAATAGACTAGAAGTCTTTCTGAAATCTTTAATAGCTTCAACATAATATTTCAAAGCTCTCACCACATCCAAAGAATGTAAGGATTTTTCCAAAGAATTCTTAGGATTAGGACACAAGGAAGGGACAACAATTTCTCTACTAATGTTGTTAGAATTCACAACCTTAGGTAAGAACTTAAATGAAGTCCGCAAAACCACCTTATCCTGATGAAAAATCAGAAAAGGAGATTCACAAGAAAGAGCAGAAAGCTCAGAAACTCTTCTAGCAGAAGAGATGGCCAAAAGGAACAACACTTTCCAAGAAAGTAGTTTAATGTCCAAAGAGTGCATAGGCTCAAATGGAGGAGCCTGTAACGCCCTCAAAACCAAATTAAGACTCCAAGGAGGAGAAATTGATTTAATGACAGGCTTAATACGAACTAAAGCCTGTACAAAACAGTGAATATCAGGAAGAGTAGCAATCTGTCTGTGAAAATAAACAGAAAGAGCAGAGATTTGTCCCTTCAAAGTACTTGCAGACAAACCTTTATCCAAACAATCCTGAAGAAACTGTAAAATTCTAGGAATTCTAAAAGAATGCCAAGAGAATTTATGAGAAGAACACTATGAAATGTAAGTCTTCCAAACTCGGTAATAAATCTTCCTAGAGACAGATTTACGAGCTTGTAACAAAATATTAATTACTGATTCAGAAAAACCTCTATGACTTAGCACTAAGCGTTCAATCTCCATACCTTCAAATTTAATGATTTGAGATCCTGATGGAAAAAAACGGACCTTAAGACAGTAGGTTGGCCTTAACGGAAGTGGCCAAGGTTGGCAACTGGACATCCGGACAAGATCTGCATACCAAAACCTGTGGGGCCATGCTGGAGCCACCAACAACACAAATGATTGTTCCATGATTTTGGAGATCACTCTTGGAAGAAGAACTAGAGGCGGGAAGATATAAGCAGGTTGATAACACCAAGGAAGTGTCAGCGCATCCACTGCTTCCGCCTGAGAATCCCTGGACCTGGACAGGTATCTGGGAAGTTTCTTGTTTAGATGAGAAGCCATCAGATCTATTTCTGGAAGACCCCACATCTGAGCAATCTGAGAAAACGCATCCGGATGGAGAGACCACTCCCCTGGATGTAAAGTCTGACGGCTGAGATAATCCGCCTCCCAATTGTCTACACCTGGGATATGAACCGCAGAAATTAGACAGGAGCTGGATTCCGCCCAAACAAGTATCCGAGATACTTCTTTCATAGCTTGGGGACTGTGGGTCCCACCCTGATGATTGACATATGCCACCGTTGTAACATTGTCTGTCTGAAAACAATTGAACGGTTCTCTCATCAACGGAGGCCGAAACTGAAGAGCTCTGAGAATTGCACGGAGTTCTAAAATATTGATTGGTAATTTTGCCTCTTGAGATTTCCAAACCCCTTGTGCTGTCAGAGATCCCCAGACAGCTCCCCAACCTGAAAGACTCGCATCTGTTGTGATCACAGTCCAGCTTGGCCGAACAAAAGAGGCCCCTTGAACTAAACGCTGGTGATTTAACCACCACGTCAGAGAGTGTCGAACATTGGGATTTAAGGATATTAATTGTGATATCTTTGTATAATCCCGGCACCATTGATTCAGCATACAAAGCTGGAGAGGTCTCATGTGAAAACGAGCAAAAGGAATCGCGTCCGATGCTGCAGTCATGAGGCCTAAAACTTCCATGCACATAGCCACTGAAGGGAATGACTAAGACTGAAGGTGCCGACATG
The DNA here is from genome assembly GCF_027579735.1 of Bombina bombina. Lineage (NCBI taxonomy): Eukaryota > Metazoa > Chordata > Amphibia > Anura > Bombinatoridae > Bombina > Bombina bombina. The sequence continues at coordinate 640,348,520 of NC_069501.1, read as the reverse complement.
CTGCAACCAATTTCAAACGTCTCTTGTCTGTTAGAGACAGAGTCATGGACACTGAATCTATCTGGAAACCTAATAAGGTGACTCTTGTCTGAGGAATCAAGAAACTTTTTGGTAAATTGATCCTCCAACCATGTTTTCCAAGAAACAACACTAGTTGATTTGTGTGATATTCTGCAGAATGTAAAGACTGAGCTAGTACCAAGATATCATCCAAATAAGGAAACACCGCAATACCCTGTTCTCTGATTACAGAGAGAAGGGCACCCAGAACCTTTGAAAAGATTCTTGGAGCTGTTGCTAGTCCAAATGGAAGAGCAACAAATTGGTAATGCTTGTCTAGAAAAGAGAATCTCAGGAACTGATAATGTTCTGGATGAATCGGAATATGAAGGTAAGCATCCTGCAAGTCTATTGTAGACATATAATGTCCTTGCTGAACAAAAGGCAGAATAGTCCTTATAGTCACCATCTTGAAAGTTGGTACTCTTACATAACGATTCAAAATTTTCAGATGCAGAACTGGTCTGAATGAATTTTCTTTCTTTGGGACAATGAATAGATTTGAATAAAACCTCAGACCTTGTTCCTGAAAAGGAACCGGCATGATTAGCCCTGAAACCTCCAGGTCTGAAACACACTTCAGGAAAGCCTGAGCTTTTACTGGATTTACTAGGATGCGTGAGAGAAAAAATCTTCTCACAGGAGGTCTTACTCTGAATCCTATTCGGTATCCCTGAGAGACAATGCTCTGAATCCATTGATTTTGGACAGAATTTGCCCAAACATCCTTGAAAAACCTTAATCTGCCCCCTACCAGCTGAGCTGGAATGAGGGCCGCACCTTCATGCGGACTTAGGGGCTGACTTTGGTTTGTTAAAAGGCTTGGATTTATTCCAATTTGAGGAAGGCTTCTAATTGGAAACAGTTTCCTTGGGGGAAGGATTAGGTTTTTGTTCCTTATTTTGACGAAAGGAAAAAAAACGATTAGAAGCCTTAGATTTACCCTTAGGTTTTATTATCCTGAGACAAAAAAACTCCCTTCCCCCCAGTAACAGTTGAAATAACAGAATCCAACTGAGAACCAAATAAATTATTACCTTGGAAAGAAAGAGATAGTAATCTAGACTTAGATGTCGTATCAGCATTCCAAGATTTAAGCCACAAAGCTCTTCTAGCTAAAATAGCTAAAGACATGGATCTAACATCAATTTTGATAATATCAAAAATTGCATCACAAATAAAATGATTAGCATGTTGTAGTAAACGAACAATGCTATATAAGTCAGAATCCAATTCTTGTTGCGCTAAATTCTCCAACCAAAAAGTTGAAGCAGCTGCAACCTCAGCCAAAGAAATTGCAGCCTAAGAAGATGACCTGAATATAAATAGGCTTTCCTTAGATACGATGCAAGCTTCCTATCTAAAGGATCTTTAAAGGAAGTACTATCTTCCATAGGAATAGTGGTTCATTTAGCAAGAGTAGAAATAGCCCCATCAACTTTGGGGATCCTTTCCCAAAACTCTATTGAAATTGCTGGTAAAGGATACAATTTTTTAAACCTTGCAGAAGGATTAAAAGGAGTACCCGGCTTATTCCATTCCTTAGAATCATATCAGAAATAGCATCAGGAATAGGAAAAACCTCTGGAGTAACCACAGGAGGTTTAAAAACAGAATTTAAACATTTACTGGTTTTAATATCAAGAGCACTAGCTTCCTCAATATCCAAAGTAATTAACATTTCTTTTAACAAAGAACTCATATACTCCATTTTAAATAAATAAGTAGATTTGTCAGTGTCAATATCTGAGGAAGGATCTTCTGAATCAGATGATAGATCCTCATTCATTATGTTGTCGGTCATTTGAAATTTCATCAACTTTATGAGAAGTTTTAAAAGACCTCTTATGCTTATTAGAAGGCAGAAATGCAGACAAAGCCTTCTGAATAGAATCAGTAACAAATTCTTTAAAATTCATAGGTATATCATGTACATTAGAAGTTGAAGGAACTGCAACCGGCAATGTACTATTATTGATGGACACACTATCTGCATGTAAAAGTTTATCATGGCAACTAATACAAATGACATTAGGAGATATAATCTCCACAATTTTACAACAAATGCACTTAGCTTTGGTAGAACCGATGTCAGGCAGCAAAGTTTGTAAAACTGAATTGTGGGTGTGGTGAGGGGTGTATTTATAGGCATTTTGAGGTTTGTGAAACTTTGCCCCTCCATGTAGGATTGTATATCCCATACGTCACTAGCTCATGGACTCTTGCCAATTACATGAAAGAAATGTGTTTTGCAAATCGTGTTTCGCGATAAAATATATATATATATATACATATTCTATGGACTATTTATATTTTATAGTATGTTTAATAAGTTAAACAAATGTCATAATTTTTTGTGAAGAACATTAGATTGTGAAATATTAATATTTCATGTTGGGTTTAGCGCTCTTGAATATACGTGGTCAGGTTGGCGCGTGAGTATGGGTGTTTTTTTGCAGTTTTCACGCTCCATTGACTTCTATGGGAGATAAAGTTAACACAGTCGCGATAAATAGAGCTCCACTCATAATCTAGCCCATAGTCTCTATTTGTACGGCGCTGAAAATATATAGTATGCTGTACAAGATAGCGGTAAATATAGCATCAATGCAATATATTTATGAATATATGGATGCCCATCTCTAGTAGCTAACAGTATATTTAAATTGAGAAGGTTTCCAGACAGATGATGGTGACTTGGTAAGGCAAGAGATGATGCTAAGTGCCCAATTTATTATGTCATTAAATCATTTGTGATACTTCACTGAGGAGGTTATCTGTTGGCTACATTTTTATAGTGATTAAAATAAGTGTAAATCTTGTATATTTGAAAAACAGTAACTACATTTTCCATTCCCATTATTAATACCATATCATTGCTTCACCAGATGATTAACCCCTTAACTGTCCATGTTCTGAATGTAAACAAAACCTAGAATTTGAGCTATATGTTTGTTCAGCCACACATTAAGTGCACCCACACTTATTGTATATTGTTTTTTTAGAGACAAATAGGGCTTTCTTTTGACATCAAATATTTATATAGTTATATATATATAATTTAATATGAACAAAATCTAAGTAAGAAATTAAGACATTTTATTTTTTCCACATTTTTTATTGTGTATATCATAATCCTGATAATAAATAAAACACCCATATTTGTATCTTCCCACAAGTACAGCAATACCCCCATTGTACAGATTTTATTGGGTTCAGGAAGTTACAGGGTCAAGTATGCCTGCCCATTTCAGTCTTCATACATGGAACTGCAATAGCACTGGCAGGGTTTTTTATTTTATTTTATTTTTTTACTCCTACCAAATACTAACTCCCTCAACCCACCCACCAATTCCCACTTCCATCCCCTATTCCCACTTCCCACTTACTGATCAGAGTGATCACAGTAATAACGGATTCATCTTTTTCTCTAAAAGTTTTTTTAATTAGAGATATATTAGAGATATATATAACTGTTTGGGACACATTGTAGGAGTGATCTCTCTACCTCTCTCGTCTAAGATCACACTGATGAAAGAGAGAGGTAGAGGGAAATGCAGATAGCCAATGATTCTAATCATTGGCTTTCACATTGTGTCAGTGACTGCCTGTCACTGCAATCATGTGACTCCAACGGCTCTGATTGGCTCCTGGGGGTCTGCCTGAGTTACCAGACATGTCCCTGCATCGGATCCAAGAGGATACATTTTACAGGGGTGGTGGTGGTGGGGGGGGCACAAAAGTTAGGATGTTCCATGTTGTCCTAACATTGTTAAGGCACAGTGTTTTCACGACAGCACAGAACATCCTAACATCGTTAACTCCTTTACGAGGCTAAGTATGATCCCTAGTAGCCCATGTTGGTAAACAATGTTAGACCTATATTTTTGTACCATGCAAAAAAATTATGTTTGTTACCATCATTATCATATATTTTACACCTCAACTGCAACACTGTAAAGTTAGCAAATTATTTACAGTTTAAGAGGTACATCAACATTATCCATTAAATTGTCATATAATTAATTTTTATCTGAGCATCACATATCAATTTTCTCAAGATTTTCAAGTGTATTTAGTGTTCTGTGACAATGAAGATGATGCTTCTTAAATCCTGTTTTCTACCCAGAATGGCCAACCTTCAAAGGACATGGAAATACAATATTTATTCTGAAAAATAGATAAACGAAACAAGCGTAACATTTTATACATATAAAGTTATTTAGCATTGAATGTATTGTAGAGGTTTTAAATGTACTTTTAAATTATTAGGAAAGATATTTTGGAATCCTATGCCTTTTTTCTTTAAAACACAGTTATTTGTGGTTTACTTTAGAGAATCAAATGCTACACCAGTTAAATTATGGTAATCCATGCAGAAAATATTGATTCCCTCAGAAGATAGTCTGGGGTCACTGATTTCTTCATGGTACTAAATAAATTGACTGTGTGGCCTATGATTGGCTTAGTGTGAACTCCCACATATGAGTTGGTAAAAAAAAAAATAGATGATTTATAAGGTTACTTTAATGATTAAAATTAAATTGTTAAAACTTTCACAGAATTTGTATTTCACACAAAAGGTATTTAATGTTTAAATTTCACTGACCACATATAAGGAAGTGTATGAGTTCCAAATCCATTTAACCATAAATATTAGTAGTGTTTAAGTAAAATCAGTAACAGAAAAATGCAGTTTTAAGCTTTAGAAAACTTCACATATGATTACAGTTTCTATAGAATTGATTATACATAGACAAAGAGCAAGTTTCACCTAAACTACAACTTCCTGTAGTTGATAAAACTATGTGACAAAATTACTGTATTGATTATGATTTTGTAATACTATGTATGATAATCTTAAATGCAATGATAAAAGAATATCATTCTTGTTACCAAAAGTTTATTAATTTGTAGAAATAAAGAAAAATATTAAAAATATGCACTTTTTAATTTCAAAAGTACTGAAATCTGAAACACAGCATTATAGAAACACGATTAAAGGGACTTTAAAGTCAAAATTAAACTTTCATGATTCGGATATAGCATGCAATTTTTAACAACTTTACAAGTTGCATCTCTTATCTAATGTTCTTTATTCTCTTGTTATCTTTTGTTGAAAGGTATAACTAGGTAGTAGCAGCAATGCACTGATGGGGGCTAGCTGCTTATTGGTGGCTGCAGATATTGTCATTTCCTCACTTGTGTTTATCTCCCAGTAATGCATTGTTGTTCCTTCAACAAAGGATACCAAGAGAATAAAGCAAAATTGATAATATAGGTAAAGTGGAAAGTTGTTTAAAATCTTAAACTCTCTAAATATTGAGAAAACTAGGATTAATGTGTCTTTAATAATGATAAAGCAACAGCTATAACTTTAAGTTGTAAATTATTATAAATCTCTTTTACATGGACATTAAACTTGGAAGTCAAATTACATTTTCATGATTCACATAGAGCATGCAATAAAATAATAAATAAATACAAATCAGCTGATGGGTGAGAGCAGGTTAGTAGCTATGGTTACTGATCTGCTGATTATTTCACCTGTGCTGTAGTTCAGATATCATGAAAACCTGGTTTGTTTAGCTGTCCCGAGGACTGGAGTTGAGAAACACTCATATATTGGTTCAAACTAGGCATGTGAATTCGGCAGTTTCATTATCTTACGAATGTGGAAGAAGGTGCCTGCTTGCAGTGTTCGGCTATTTTAGAAAGCGGCCGCCTTCTGCATTCATCAGCTAATGAACCTGCTGAAGGCACGTGCCTAGTACAAACTTTGAACTAAAGACAAACACTAAGCTAGATTCATAGATGAAGTTTATTAGGGGCCTTGATATGATGGTAACATCATATGTAAAATTCATTGAGAATTATTTCACATATATTTTCCACCATTTTTTTAGTGGCTGTTCCTGCCATTAACAACTATAGTCGTGTGAGGTGCCCAATGCATGATATGTCTCAATCTCAACAATCATTACAGCCACAACACTTCGGAAACATACTTTCATTATCTGCATAAGATTTGTCATGGTAAAGTAGTTTCACTGGATAAAACAAAAGGTATCTTGGTAATTTTTAAGACTTGAACGAGGGGCTGGCTGTTAGTCTACCGTGGTGTTATTGAGGCATGGGTGGGATTTTGACTTCCATGTCTCTTTTTAAGTATAACCGATACAAAACCCTTTATTCAGACGTCTTAGGACTGGAAATGGTTTGGATTTTAGAATAGTTTGGATTTCAGAATATTTGTGTATCTGCATCTTTAAAATGGGACAGCTTGGAGAGGGGATCAGACTAATTCTAAACAACAATAGGCTAGATTACAAATGGAGCGCTAATTATCGCCTCCCCTTGAACGTTAATTGAGCTAGAATTAAAATGTTTGCGCTAGTCAGGCTTCGCTCCTATTATAAATTTAAAGTAAACTGTTTTCGCTCTAGCGGTAACCCGACTAGCACAAAAATCTGAAGTCAGATTATTACGTATGCATTCACGTATTCCCCATAGAAGTCAATAGAGAAAAAGATAATTAATATTGCATACATATGATTTTACATGTTTTCATCTTCTTAATGGGAAAAGGCTCTAGCGCACTTTTTATATATATATATATATATATATATATATATATATATATATATATATGTATGTATGCATATGTATTTATGTGTTTATATGTGTATATGTGTCTGGAAATATGGATATACACATATAAATACATAAATACACACACACATATATATATATATATATATATATATATATATATATATATATAGTAAAACAGGTATGGATCCCACGGACGGACTCCGTGTTGCACCAGGATCCAAATGAAGCAGGCACACAGGTTTTTTCAAAAACACTCCGGTTTATTGGCAAAATTGTTTACCAAACGTTTCGGCTCACACATGAGCCTTTGTCAATGGTGTACAAAACCAAATGTGAAGACTTAAACACAAACACACCTTAAATACCCACCCAGCCCAAGTGATAGACCAATCAGAGAGTGTAACCGCGGCACACCCACTCACACAGACCTAAACAGCTTTTTGCCGGGCTCAATGTGGGCGTCACGTGACGTCATCACGTTACCGCCGTCCTGTGTGTAACTAAGGAAAACATGCGTAACCATGGAGACAATGCGTAAACAAAGGTATTGTGCGGGTGCGCTGGCGGGTAAGACTCTGATGGGAAAGAATATATCAATTGATCAAACAGTGATCTAAATACCCCTACATAAAAATACAATAATGGAATAGGTATCTATCTATATGCAACATTGAGACAGACCTTATATGTAGCTTATAAGGCAAATAGCGCTACCAAAACCCAAAGTATAAAAAACTAATAACACAGCCCTCTATACTCATGGTATCAAGGCATGTGGGGAGGTAGCAGGTGAGGGCGAAAAAACAATCTAAAGCCCCCTATATATTCAAACAGGTATACATTGCATCATGCCTGAGGGGTAGGTAGAACTTAAGTCCTGGATGACTCCCAATAGTTCACATCTCATTTGTGTTTATACCAACAGCCAAAGTCTATGTTGACATTCAGGCCTTGAGGGGCAACTGTGTCCAATGTGAAAATCCAACGGGATTCCATTCTTAGTAGTGCCAGTCCTCTATCACCACCACGTCTGTTGTGGGGCACATGATCAATCAGCATCACTCGTAATGAGGAAACAGAGTGTCCCGCAGTTGCAAAATGTCGCGCAACCGGTTGTTCTGATCGTCCTTTTTCTATCGCTTGACGAATTGCTGTTTTGTGGTTAGCCAAACGTTCTTTGAACGCTGTCACTGTTTTGCCTATGCAGAATTTGGAACATGGGCAAATAATGGCATACACCACATATTCCGATGTACAGGATAATCTATGTCTTATTTTGTATCTTTTATTGTTATGGGGGTGTTGAAAAGATGTCCCAGCAATGAGATTATTGCAAGTGACACAATTGCCACATTTGTAGCATCCTGGTTTCCCTCTTGTGAGCCATGTCTGTTTTTCATAGCAGTGTGTGGGATCACTGAGTACTAGTAGATCTCTGAGGTTACTTGCTCGCTTGTATACCACCCGGGGTACCGGAGCATCCACAAAAGGTAGACTGGTGTCCTTGGAGAGCATCATCCAATTCTTCTTTATCACATTCTGGAGCATCCCAGATCCCGGAGTGTAAATGGTTACAAAGTTCATTCGTTTGGGTTGTTCCGTTACTGTCCGTATATATATATATATACACATACATATTTATCTTTAGACATGTATATGTATGTACCTCTATGTTAAAGCCCTTTGCAGGCTTTTTTTTCTCAACACCCGAAATGTCATATATTTGAGCCCTTATAACTTTTGTGTGCAATATTTTTTTTCATAATATGAGTGTTAGTGTACTTTGTCATTTATTTGTTTTGTGCAACTTTTTTTTGCAAAACGGTTAACCACAGCTCTGAGTTCACAGTGATGAGTGTAGCATAAATCACAATTGCACTTAAGCGATCGCGTTTACTTTCAACTTGTAATACGAGCGGTAAGCTATGAGAGCAAACCCTCGCTCGGTCGCAAACAATTGTGTTTCACTAGTAATTTTGCCCAATATCTTACATAATTTAGGCAATATTTACATGTCATAATAGAGGTTACAACTTCACCCTAAAGCTTGTTTTGTATCTAATACTTATGTATATATAGTACCACCAGAAAGCTATTACAGTACTGTTATCAGAAAGGTAATAGTTGTTTTAAATTTATCAAGACTAACATTTTAGAAACAAAAAAACAAAACACACAGGCAGAGAAGACTGTGACTAACTGGTGGGGAAAATTGTAATTTTTACTAATTTTATTGTTTAAACAAAATAGGAATATAAAAAATAAATTGGATTTTTTAATAATTCTGTATTTGGGGATTTGTACGTATTAAAGGCCACCTATTAAAGATATTTGCATGCAAAAAAGGCAAAATTCAAGTTAAATGGATTTTGAAACTTATTAAATTTAATCATTTCAATCAATGATCACTGATATCAAGTTATTTAATTAAAATAGACTCTTGAACCACTTTTGCATTGTTTCTTGCCATTTAACACAATTGGCTATGTTAACCTAAGATATCTTTGCTCATTCGTTATATATATTTATGTTGTTACCTTTGTACCATGTAAGTGATTGGAAGACGAATATATTTTCTTCCCAAACCATCTTAATAGGACTGCATTAGCATGTTAGCCATCATGCCTATATATGCCCGGTGTAAGAGGTCAAGGCTAATCCACAAGGACAGGCAGGGCATATGTGTGTGAGAGTATCTGGTTTCACATCTGAAACCCAGGCATGATAAATCTGATGGATGAAGAGACATCTGCGCTGATTTATGGAAACACATTCCCGTAGATTACAAAGTTCAGGCTTCAAAAGTATCTCAGCGTTTCAGAAGTTTGTGAAATATATGTATGTGTAAAAAAAATTACTGTTTCGTCTGTTACTCAACTCCTTGGCTGTCAGGCATTTTTGCCACATATTGATAGGAGTGATTATTTTAAGTTTTGCATCATCATTTGTCTCTCCCTGTATTTTTAGGTTGACGTTTTAATGAATTATTTTCTGCACAATGTTTCTTGTTTTCCATTCTCTGGTTATTAATTTCCACTTTCTTAAAATATTACTAGAGATCCCTAATTTTGAACTGATTATGGTTGAACCTAATAAATCTCCTCCATTTTTGACAGATAAAATGAATTTCAAACTTCCATTGAATTATTTTTAACTAGTGGGGTTAAAAGTGCATTAAGTCTACAAGCCATATTGCAGCTTGTTTTGTAACCATTATACTGGTGAGAAAATGTATTAATGGACACAAATGGTCAATATCAAGTTGATAAATTTAGGTTAATGTTATTCCATTTGCATAAATATATCAAAGGGATTTGCATGGAAATTGATGCTTGTGTTCAGAATCTGGATGAGATTTTTTTTTTGACACAACATTATAGCAGATGCATCAAAGTTGCATCAGATAATGGCTAAGTACTTTTCTCTTTGAGTGAATTATATCCAACAAATCTGAGGTGTTATTAACAGCTGCTTTGATCAAGTGCAAAATATCAACAACAAAAAAACATCTAAAAATGTTTGTTTGACTTACACGTACCTGTTTGCCCATACATGAGACACACACACACATATATATATCTATATCTATATATATATACCCATACACACACACATATATATATATATATATATATATATAAACACCCACACTATATATAAATAAATACATTTATTGGTCTTGTAACTTATTTTTCACTTCGCTATATGTTATATTCTATATATATGTTTTATTATACATAAGCGACTGACAGTGAGACTAGTGTATTTATTTGGCATGGTGTTTGTTATATGTATGCGTTTCATATTTAATGATACAGTCTATACTCTAGTTGCAAACATAACTCATTATACATTTTAGTAAAGGGGGTTATTGGTATTTATTATGTGCTTTACAAATACTGGTTTAAATGAATTGTGTTTATATTTATCCATGTTGCTATACATTTTGTGCATACAATTGACAACTGTCACTGAGATGGCCGCTCTAGTTAATTTATTTGGTTATATATTGCTAAAATGTGTGGGAAGCAGGGCTAATCATGAAAGCAAAATTTTAGGTTTTATGTCCCTTTATGTATATGTGTGTATATATATATATATATATATATATATATAAACGTTTGCTTATCTTTTAACATTGAGTGAACTACATACTTTTCTCCCCTGGCCAATAATGTTTTCCTCTGACTAGTTATATAAATACCTAGTGAGTTGTCAAAAATAAATAGATAAACAGATAACTTTTACTATGCGCATGACCCACTTCAGTTATAGCCATAGGCCACGTACACACAAACGTGTCCATTTATAAGTTGCATGTGCTCCTGAGCATCAATCAGCCTTTTTTTTCTCCTACATTCTTATTTATCAATCTTTAATGACACAACTGTGTTGAAGATGTAACTGATAAATTATGATTTATTTTCCCCTTATTATTATTGTCTGCCTTTGCTGTCGCCAGACATTCTGTGCTCAACCCATTGTTTTTATTTTTCTTCTTTCATTTTATGTCATAATGTCATCAGATATGATTATCAAGCAGTGTTGCTCGTCATGTAAAGTCCAATTTATTGCCTTGCAGTAATTATTTTCTAATTAATATGGTTTCTTCATATGGCGCCACAAATTTCACATGGCAGAAAGTAAAGGGATAAAAAATAAATAAATATGAACTTTAGTCTTATTGATTTGATTTGTCCCGATTTTAAAATATTTGCCAGAGAATTCTATTAAAAAAATGGTCTTTCCCTGCAAGTGGCGAGATGTCTCCAAATACAAATAATGAGAGCTCTCTGCTGGGTAAAAGTTCACAATGGAAAAGTACAGAGGGGGAAACTGGCGTGTTTTAAAACATGAATATTACGCTTAATACAAATCAAATTACGCTGTTTTCAGGACACTGTACCTTAAATTCGCTGTAATTTTTGTATGTGTAAGTTTACCTTTCAGAATAATTAGTGTTTTGAGTATTTTTGTAAAACTCGCCTCTTTAACTGGCAAGAAAAACAGTGAGAACTGTAGTGTGAAATTGTTTATAGAATTACTCTGGGATTTGAGAGAAAATTTCATATATGCCCATGGAATGCCCATGTTCAGCCCATTTTACCAAAAAACCCAACAATTACGCTTTGTATTTTGAATTTGTTTTGTCCTTTTTTTTTTACATCCAGTGTACTTAAACTGAATATAATGAGGAATGTTTGCCCGGTTTTTAAAAATCCTATTAAAAACAGGGGCACTTTCATTCATCAAAGTTTTCATTTTAGCTGTTTTGTTAAAATACTTACCTTTTCTTCTTGCAAAGCCGGAGCAGCACTTCCCCCTACCGTCGCTCTTCTCTTCTTACGTGAGCAATGACGAATATGGCTTCCTCCAATCACGGCTTTCCCCCCTAGAGCAAACATTGCCTGAGGCCATGCCGTGATTGGAGGAATCTGGAGTCTTCATTTCTGACCTTTGAAGAAATGAGTGATGCAAGAAAAAAAGGTAAGTATTTTAACAAAACGGCTAAAATGTAAACTTTGATGAATTAAAGTGCCCCTGTTTTTAATAGGATTTTTAAAAAATGGGCACACATTTCTCAAAGTTTACATTCACTTTAAATTACGATGCATGCTGTGCATAGTTGATACAATTTATTCCTGTGTAATTTGCCTACACATTTTACACTTTTGTTAAATATGATTTTCGGTGAACAATTTTGTTATGAAGTTTGATGCACCTTAGCAATACAATTTTTTTTCCTGTGTATTTGTGTGTGAATGGTTAAATTATTTGTTTTGTATGATTTTAAATTACAGAGACAGACTATTTTCAGGGTAAAAATGGCTTTATATAATTCCACCAAGGAAATAGGAGGACTGGTGAGCATTCTTATAGAATCTCACCAGCACAGAGACATTTTAAAGGGACAGTATACTCCAATTTTCATATAACTGCATGTAATAGACACTAATTATAAAGAAGAATATGCACAGATATTGATCTAAAAATCCAGTATAAAATGTTTAATAAACTTACTTAGAAACTCCCAATTTAGCACTGTTGATAAAGTTAGGCTGGGACACCCACATAAATGGTCTTAGAAAACAGGAAGAGAAAACACTCCTACACCCCCTGTGTATGAAAAAAACAATTAAACAAACAGGAGCAAGCAGGAATTAGTCTACGGGGCCCATTTATCAAGCTCAGAACAGCAGTTATGAAGCAGCGGTCTAAAGACCGCTGCTCCATAACCCTGTCCGCCTGCTCTGAGCAGACGGACAGACATTGCCACAATTCAACCCGATCGAGTACGATTGGGTTGATTGACACCCCCTGCTGGCAGCCGATTGACCGCGAATCTGCAGGGGGCGGCATTGCACCAGCAGCTCACAAGAACTGCTGGTGCAATGCTGAATACGGAAAGTGTATTGCTCTACATCTCATACGTTGAGGTTTAGTTAGGAGTCTGAAAATCAGCACAATGTTAAAAATAAGCAAAACTGTAAATTTTTACAAAAACACTCCCAGATGGGCTATATAAATGGATCATCTACAAAACATTTATGCAAAGAAAACTCTGGTGTACAATGTCCCTTTAGGAATCGGGGGCCTGGATGAGAACTGAGAATGTGACAAAGTGTTTTATATCTACTGTTTTACTTTGTATGTTCTGCATGTAGAACAGGTGTATGAAGGAATAATAGCAATTCATTTTATTTACCTCTAGCCGAATGTACAAAAAGGATGTATGGTGTTAGGTTGATTTAATGGTGTTGTATGTTCTATAAATTCCGATCTGTTTGCCTATAGATTCTAAGCACATTTTAGCAGGGCCCACTTCTATATTCATTTGATTTATTTAGACTGTTTTATATATCTGTATTGGTTTTTGGTTGTCACTCTTAACCTAGTGCTACAGGGCTAGCCAGCGCTTCACAAGTAAATCATGATAAGGATTTTGAAACATGTCACTTGTTAACACAGACCACAATAGGGGGCATTTTCTTATTGGACTTTTGCTTGCTATACCAAAGTGTTGAACTCCTACTAAGAGAGTAAAGACATAGGTCAAGTCAAATTTGTTCTAGCAATGAACTGCCAATCTTGGTCTGAACCTGGGCTAGTGTACCAATTACAAGCAGCATATGTACATAACTGGCAATATTAATCTGGTGTGGAAGTGCATTAACTTAAAGTACAAAAAGAAAATTCTCTAATATGTTACAGCATTTTCTTAGTGCACTCTTGCTTGCATATAACTATGTTTGTAACCCTTAAAGGGACATTAAACACCTCTTGCTATTGTGTAAAAATAGTGCTTTATCCCACTCTGCCTAGAGAGGCCAAAAAGCAAAACCTGTAACCTAGGTTTTCTAAATGCTGCAAATGGTCTAAATCTGTAAATCATTGTATACAGTTTACAACATTAGTAGAAACTAGGACAGAAATAGATTTTTGGATTCTCTAGGGAACATGGGACAAGCACACGTTTTACACAAAAGCAAATTGGTTCAATGCCATTTTAAAGGGATGTTAAACATCATGCCTGCTATAATGATGTGTTTAAAGCAAAGATTATTTATTTTTATTTATAAAATATTTTACCAGGAAGGATACATTGAGATTTCTCTCTTTTTTTAAAGTATGTCCTGGGTCCACAAATCTTTGCATTGATACAATAGGGTACAATAAAATACAAAAACAATATTAATACATAATATATGCAAAATGTAACATAGAACAGGTAGGAAATATATAATCAACCATGACAGGTGCATTCTGTTTTGAGATATGCAAAGAGGGATCTCTTAAAGGATTTTAGACTTGGGGAAGGTTTTAAAGTGTGCGGGAGGTCGTTCCATAATTGTGGTGCTCTGTAGGAAAAGGAGGATCGAGCTGCTTTCTTTTTGTATGGAGGCAGACTAAATAATGTGCTGTTACTGGATCGGAGGTTATGGGAGGTGGGAACAGCCAGAGAGAGCATTCTGCTCAGGTAGGGTGGGAGCTTCCCAGAAACGCTCTTAAACACAAGGCTGGAAAGATGGAAGTTGTGTCTGGATTCCAGCGGCAGCCTGTTTAGTTCTTTTAGCATGTCACAATGGTGGGTCCTGTAGTTACATTGTAGAACAAAGCAGCAGAACGAGTTATACAGTGTATTAAGTTTATTTAGGTGAGTTTACGTTGCAGGTGCATATATATACTACATCCCCATAATCCATGATTGGCATCAGCATTTGCTGTACAGTCTTTTCCTTTACTGTAGGGCTGAGGCAGGATTTGTTTCTGTACTGGACACCTAGTTTTGGATAGAGTTTAGATGCAAATTTTTCTATGTGGAGGCCAAAGGATAAATTGGGATCTAACAACATACCTAAGTATTTGAAAGAGTAGACTGCGGTCAGTGTGCAATTTGATTTTGTTTTGATGCGTAGATGGGAATTTTGTAGTTTGTGTAATTTAGGTACCATTCCAAGATCATTGTATTCAGTATTTAGGAAGAGTTTGTTTTTCTACCTCTGTGAACTGGTCTTGGAGCATTGCCTCAAGCTACGGCAGATTGGATTTGTTTGCATAGATTACTGTGTCGTCTGCGTACGTGTGTACAGTTGAGGATTTGCAGACATTTGGCCGAGAATTGAACCTTGGGGAACACCACACGTGACTGGGAGAGGGAGGGAGTCGCTGTCAGAAATGGAGACATACTGTGATCGATCCAATACATGTGATCGAAACCAGGTTAGCGGACGATCAATAATACTTGAGTTTTTTAGTTTGAGCAGTAGTATGTCGTGGTCTACTGTGTCAAAGGCCTTTGCAAAATCAAGGAAAATTGCTCCAGTTAGGTTTCCTTGTTCCATGCCAGTTTGGATGTCGTTGCAAACTTTTAGGAGGGCAGTTGTAGTGGAGTGATTCGGGTGAAAACCTGATTGAACAGGGGTCAGATAGATTGTTGGTAATACTCACATAGTTGCGTATGGACGCATTTTTCTAAGATTTTTGACAATACTGGGAGCAATGATATTGGGCGATAGTTAGTAACCAAGGTTAACTCACCACTTTTATGGATAGGCACTACTCTTGCAGTCTTCCAGAGTTTGGTTATGTATTCAGACACCAAGGATTTGTTAATTAGGGTTGTGACAGGTTTAGGAATTGCCGGCGCACTGAGCTTCAATAGCATTGCTGGGATTTGATCATGTCCAGACTGGTTTTTCATTTTTAGATTATTAAGGTGTTTCTTAATGACATTGATGGGTACAGGTCTAAAATTGAACTTCTCTATATTGGGTCTTTGCAGATTTAGTGGGGCCTGATCCACATTTGTAGTTTCAGGATGTGTGTCATTTATTAGTTTGTCAATCAGGTTTGTGGAGCATCAGACAAAATAATTGCTAAAGGCATTTGCTACTTCTATCGGAAGTTGCAGGGTTTGGTTGTCCACTTTGACAGTGAAGGGATTGGGAGTGGATTGGGGGAATGTGTAAGTTATTTATGACTTTCCAAAACTTTCTAGGGTTTGATATGTTATTGTTCAGATTTTCACAGAAATATTGGGCCTTGGCCAATTTTGTATGTTTAGTGCATATATTTCGCCATTGTCTGTGTACACAGTGATCGTTCATAGAGCCACTATGCTTGAACTTTGACCACAATGAATCCCGAAACTGGTACATTTGAATGAGGTCAGCTGTGATCCAATTCATATGTACTCCTTTTACTCTCACCTTACGCAGCGGGGCATGCAAATTCCAAACTTGTAGGAGTTCGGACTGAAAGAATTCAACTGCAGAGTCTAGATCTGGAATTAGATTTAATCTGTGCATTTTTTGATTAAATTAAGATTGAATTAGCCTTAGAATAACATGTAGATACATTTTTTTTAATCATTCGTTTTTTAAATATTGAAAATATAAGTTCAAAGGTTTAGTTTCTATAATGTTTTCAGAAAGTAATGGCCGCCATTATATTTGAACTAATTTTCTATTTATCTTTGCAAAGAAAGCTGTGTGGAAAATGGAAACCCTTTTAGATAATCCTATGTTCCACACAACCTTTTATTGCCTGTTTTATATCTGTTCCTTATTGTCCTCAGCAGGAAGGATAGATAAGATGAAAGATAAAAATATGGTGGCGCCCATGTTATTCAACAATCTTCAGAGCTAAATTATAGAAATAGGGGGCAAAATAAATAATGAAAGAATATTGCAAAGTTTTTTAACTACACATAAACATTTTATATTATAATCTTATACTTTTTCATATTCCTTTTAGTAATAGAAGATTTGTACTACATAAAGAACTGCAGTGAAATAATTGGTTGAAATGTCAAATAGGTTATTAAACTTACAACTAACATAAAAAAATAAGTTTCATTTTTAAAACTAGGGAATTTCGGTGGGTCCAAACACACAATGAGATTACAGTTTTATTGACCTGGATAATGTGACATAGAGATAACAAAAAATAATTCTAAAAATGATATGCATTTTTTCCCTTTGTAAATAGTCAAATATGTGCAGTATTAGTAGAAATAAGGCAGGGTACAAATATGGCATACAATTTTCTTGGCATCCTTTGTTGTGTTCTCTTTGTATCCTTCATTGAAAGCATACATAGGTAGGCTTGGGGGCATACTTGTGTCTTGAGCACAATATGTAAGCAGAAGTTGCAGTTGTTTGAAACAGACTTATCCTCTACTTTAGTACACTTATGCACACTCCTGAGCATATCGAGATATATTCTTCAACAAAGCGTACAAAGAGAACAAAAAAAGTTTGAAAATGGAAGTAAATTGGGACATTTTTGTAAAAATTGCATTCTCTATCTGAACCATGAATTTTCATTTAATTTCCCTTCAAATATGGCAGTAAATTTCACAAGGCAGAGTGCTTTTTATTAATTTTTTATTGAATAAATTGGACATGGTTAGATGATGTAGCGCTCAGGTAGCTGTTAATATAGGTACCATTAAATTAAAAAACCTTCAGCTAGATTACGAGTTTTGAGCGCTATAGGGAAATTAACAACCGCCACAAAATTGGCGGTATTTCACCTCCCTATTGCGCTGCTATTACAGGTTTTGCAAAACACGGCTTGTGCGGGCGATATGGTTGTGTTGAGTTCCATACCGCACCCAAATACAAGCGGTGTTTTGACGTGCTCGTGCACGATTTCCCCATAGACATCAATGGGTAGAGTTGGCAAAAAAAAGCCTAACACCTGCGATCGCGGAAACAAAAGCTCCGTAACGCAGCCCTATAGATGTCTATAGGGAAAGAAAAAGTTACGTTTAAACCTAACACCCTAACATAAAAAACATGTCTAAACACCACTAATCTGCTGCCCCTAACATCGCCGCCACCTACATTACAGTTATTAACTCCTTATCTGCTGCCCCCGATATCGCCGTCACCTACATACAGTTATTAACCCCTAATCTGCTGCCCCTAACATTGCCGCCACCTAAATAAAACTATTAACCCCTAATCTGCCGCTTCCGATATCGCTGCCACCTACATTATAGTTATTAACCCCTAATCTGCCGCCCCCAATGTCGACGACACTATACTAAAGTTATTAACCCCTAAACCTCTGGCCTCCCACATCACTAACACTAAATAAATATATTAACCACTAAACCTAACCCTAAGCCTAAATCTAATCCTAACCCCCCTAACTTAAATATAATTAAAATAAATCTAAATTAAACTTACAATTATTAACTAAATAATTCCTATTTAAAACTAAATACATACTTACCTATAAAATAAAACCTAAGCTAGCTACAAAATAACTAATAGTTATATTTGTAGCTAGCTTAGGTTTTATTTTTATGTCACAGGTAAGTTTGTATTTATTTTAACTAGGTAGACTAGTTAGTAAATAGTTATTAACTATTTAATAACTACCTAGCTAAAATAAATACAAATGTACCTATAAAATAAAACCTAACCTGCCTTACACTAAAACCTAACATTACAATCAAAATAATCAAAATAAAAAAGCCCACCCAAAATAAAAAAAAAACCCTAACCTACACTAAACTGCCAATGGGACTTAAAAGGGCCTTTTGCAGGGCAATGCCCCAAAGAAATCAGCTCATTTACTTGTAAAAAAAAAATACAAACACCCCCAACAGTAAAACCCACCACCTACCCAAGCAAACCCCCCAAATAAAAACCTATCTAAATAAACCTAAGCTAACCATTGCCCTGAAAAGGGCATTTGGATGGGCATTGCCCTTAAAAGGGCATTTAGCTCTTTTACATTACCCAAACCCTAAGCTAAAAATAAAACCCAACCAATAAACCCTTAAAAAAAAACCTAACACTAACCCCAGAACGATCCACTTACAGTTGACGAAGACCGGACATCCATCCTCATCCAGGTGGCAGAAGTCTTCATCCAAGCGGGCAGAAGTCCTCATCAAAGCCAGCAGAAGTCTTCATCCAAGTGGTTAGAAGTCTTCAACCAAACGGTATCTTCTATCTTCATCCATCCGGCGTGGAGCGGGTCCATCTTCAAGACATCCGGCGCGAAGCATCCTGTTCTTCCGATCGCTGCTGTAGAATGAAGTTTCCCTTTAAGTGACGTCATCCAAGATAGAGTCCCTTACATTCCAATTGACTGATAGAATTCTATCAGCCAATAGGAATTAAAGGTGAAAAAATCCTATTGGCTGTTGCAATCAGCCAATAGGATTGAGCTTTCTGATCCAATCAGCAAATACGATTGAGCTTTCATCCTATTCGCTGATCCAATCAGCAAAAAGGATTGAGCTCACATTCTATTGGCTATTCCAATTAGCCAATAGAATGTGAGCTCAATCCTATTGGCTGATTGCAACAGCCAATAGGATTTTTTCACCTTTATTTCCTATTGACTGATAGAATTCTATCAGCCAATCGGAATGTAAGGGACGCCATCTTGGATGATGTCACTTAAAGGGAAACTTCATTCTACAGCTGCGATCGGAAGAAGAGGATGCTCTGCGCCGGATGTCTTGAAGATGGACCCGCTCCGCGGTGGATGGATGAAGATAGAAGATGCCGTCTAAATGAAGACTTCAGCCCGCTTGGATGAAGACTGCTGCTGGCTTCGATGAGGACTTCTCCCCGCTTGGATGAAGACTTCTGCCGCCTGGATAAGGATGGATGTCCGGTCTTCGAAAACTGTAAGTGGACCTTCGGGGCTTAGTGTTAGTTTTTTTTAAGGGTTTATTGGGGGGGGTTTATGTTTAGCTTAGGGTTTAGGAAATGTAAAAGAGCTAAATGCCCTTTTAAGGGCAATGTCCATCCAAATGCCATTTTCAGGGCAATGGTTAGCTTAGGTTTATTTATTTGGGGAGTTTGGGTGGGTGGGTGGGTGTTGGGTTTTACTGTTGAGGGGGTGTTTGTATTTTTTTTTGCAGGTAAAAGAGCTGATTTCTTTGGGGCAATGCCCCGCAAAAGGCCCTTTTAAGGGCCATTGGCAGTTTAGTGTAGGCTAGGGTTTTTTATTTTATTTTGGATAGGCCTTTTTATTTTGATAGGGCTATTAGATTAGGAGTAATTCGTTTTTATTTTTGATAATTTCGTTTTTAATTTTGTGTAATTTAGTGTTTGTTATTTTTTGTAATTTAGATAATTGTATTTTATTAATTTAATTTATTTTATTTTATTGTAATGTTAGATTTTATTTTACAGGTAAATTTGTGTTTATTTTAGCTAGGTAGTTATTAAATAGTTAATAACTATTTACTAACTAATCTACCTAGTTAAAATAAATACAATTTTACCTGTGAAATAAAAATAAAACCTAAGCTAGCTACAAACTATTAGTTATTTTGTAGCTAGCTTAGGTTTTATTTTATAGGTAAGTATGTATTTAGTTTTAAATAGGAATTATTAGGAGTTTAAGATGAATTTGTAATGAAGAAAATCAGCTGAACTCTGTGATTTTCTCCAATGCCGTTCAGCAGTACGGGAACATCTGCATAGGTACCGTGTCAGAGGAGCATGCCAGGGCTGGGGAGGAGTGTGTGATTTCCAAGCAGTGGTAAGAGGGGCAAGATTGTCAAGGACGGATATAAGGGTAGAATTATAGTGGCAGATAGATTGTTCAGGGCAGGAAAAGGAGGAGAAGGATGAGAGGAGCGGTTTAAGGGAATTAGCAAGTTGTTGCTGATCTAAAGACATAATGCTTCTGTGAAGTTTGGTGTGAGGAGTAGAAGGTGGGAGAGTTGTAGGAAGGGATGATATGTTGCAAGTAAGGAGATGGTGGTCAGAAAGAGGAAAAGGGGAGTTTGAGAAGTTTGAGAGAGTGCATCGATAGCTAAAGATCAGGTCAAGAGAGTGACCGTCTTTGTGAGTGGGAGAAACAGTCCATTGTGACAGACCCGAAAGAGGAAGTGAGTTGCAGAAGTTGTTTAGCAGATGAGGCAGTGGGATTGTTAAGGGGGATGTTGAAGTCGCCTAGAATGAGGGCAGGGGTGTCTGAGGAAAGGAATTAGGGTAGCCAGGCAGCCAAGTGATCTAGAAATTGAGTTGAGGAGCCAGGGGGTCGGTATATGACTGCAACACGTACAGAGAGAGGGGAGAATAAGCAAATCATGTGGGTTTCGAATGAGGGAAAAGTGAGGGAAGATGTAGGATGTATTTGTTGAAAGGTGCAACGAGAGGAAAGTAAAATACCTACACCACCTCCTTGTCTATTACCAGACCTAGGAGTGTGGCTGAAGTGGAGACCCCCATGTGACAGAGCAGCAGTGAATGCTGTGTCTAGGGGAGAGAGCCAGGTTTCTGTTAGGGCCAGAAGGTTGAGGGAGTGGGAGATGAAGAGGTCATGTATAGAAGTGAGCTTGTTGCAAACAGAGCGAGAGTTCCAGTGTGCACAAGTGAAAGGGGTAGTGGCTTTAGATACAAGAGGAATGTGAGTAAGGTGTGCAGAGTTTTGTTTTCTGAGTCTATGGGATGGTACACATGGGTGTGCACGGTTTGTCAGTGGTTGGGGACCAGGATTAGGGGAGATGTCACCAGCAGTAAGTAGAAGCAAGAGGCAGAGTGACATGAGATGAGATACAGATTTGCAGTAGTGAGACTGCTTTTGAGAAGAGCTGCAGGGGAGAGAGAGTGTG
The DNA here is from genome assembly GCF_027579735.1 of Bombina bombina. Taxonomy (NCBI): domain Eukaryota; kingdom Metazoa; phylum Chordata; class Amphibia; order Anura; family Bombinatoridae; genus Bombina; species Bombina bombina. The sequence goes on along the minus strand of NC_069501.1, from coordinate 640,326,745 downwards.
TTTAGGAATAGGTAAAGTTCATGAGTACAAAAGTAAGATGAGTTTAAGAGAGATGGGCTAATGAACAGTGCAGGTGGAGAGGGAGAAGGAGTAATTGAATAGTGTAGTTTGTTATAGAGACAAAGGGTAGCAAAAAGGAATATGAATATATTGAGTATTTTTACAGAATTGGGAACCAGTTAAAAACATAAGACACAGAATTACTGTAACAATTGCATAAGGGAACAAAAGGTATATGAAACATAATATTACAAAAGTACTGTGTATTCTATAGGGTTAAGGGAATGGAAGGATGTGCTGATCAGTGTTTGCACTTGTCATTTCAGGAGAGTGAAAGTTGTGTGGGAGACGATCTATAAATGAGGAAATTAGCTTGGGGTGTTTAAACTGTTAGGTTCTCTCTGAATCTTGAAAGAAAGCAGTTTGGGTGTCATGTCCCTTTAAATTACAGGAAACAAATAAATTATGAAGGTGTATTGCAAAGTTTATTTTAGCACATATAATTTAACATTTTATATTACCATCTCAAAGTGTTTAACATCCCTTTAATTTGATTACAAATTAATTATCTACAGTTGTCTAGTGGAGGGCAATAACAGCCCCATGTTTCCCTGGCATCCAGCTATGAGAAATGTATGAAGCGAATATATAAACTATAATTGTTGAGCGGGTTTAGATTTCTTGTGCCTAGGGCATTACACCATAACACTTTCATTCCTATCGTAATATTTTTATGAATAGGGCAATTCTTATAAGCTATATTCTTTAGTGACACATACACCTTATTCTTCTTCAGTGTTTATATTTAGAATACAAACTGTTGTGCTATTAAAATGACTTATATAAAATATTTAAATGATAATAGAGGGAGCATTCTTTTATATTACATTAAATTATATTGTGCTGAAAGAAGACATAGCTTTGACAACTTTAACAGATCTCTTCTTTGTCTCCATTCAGATTATATGGATTCCTGACATTTTTTAAAGCTCTGCAATTTATGGTATCTTCTGTTTCGCTGCAGCTCTATTATAAAAAAAATGCCAAACCTATGTTAAATATACCCGTCTCTTACTTTTCACAGAAGTCTGTTCTCCATATGGCAATCCCATGGAAAATAATGGGCTTCCCAAATTTTACCCAGTTTATATATTTTTGTTAACTTGTGCACTATCTTCAAAAAACATCAACAAAGCTGAATATTTTAATTTGTGTTATGTATTGCTATATATCATTTTATGCCACCTTTGCTGTTAATTTATTAAAGAAACATTATAATAATAATAAAAAAAAAAATGTGTCCTTTGCTAGAAAAAGGATTAAACACATAGCTAAAGTCCTACTCTTTGTAGCTACTGTTGGTGCCTTATACAAGGTTATTTTTATGTGCTGTTTTTTATTGGCTCTCTAATAAGTTTCTTCATTCATTTATTCAGAATCGTTTTTTTTATTTAAGTCTGTTTTCTGAGATAAAGGTTTTTCTCTCAAAAACAGGGGGAAATTCATATTACTTTTCTGTGTAATCTCTGATATTGCCCATAAGGAATATTTCTTATACATAATTTTTTTAGAATAGTTTTAAGTGTGGAAATATCTGTCCCTTATATAAATGTATCAATAACTGTGCCATTGTTATTGTGATCTATATACAATTTAAAATGTGTGTATGTGTGTATATATATATATATATATATATATATAGGGGGCAACCAGACATGGACTCCTTGCTCCGTGTGCTTAGAGGAATATGGCTGCACCTCCCTGATGAGGCCCAATAAAGGCTGATATGATTGTCTAGGGATGCTGTGTTCCTTGTTCAGAGAGGAATTGCCTTGTATTTTGGCGCTTGACCGTAATAGGCGGGATCAGACTGATATACTACAGGAAAGTTCTTCTCTGTGAAAAGCATTACTGGGCTAAAAAGCTGCACCCAGGTGGTAAATCGCCACAGAACAGGCTAACAATGGCATTGAGCCAGTTGTTCATTCCTGTGAGTGCATTTCTTTCTATATGTATTTAGTCTCCCTATGGGAAAAAGGGGCAACCAGACATGGACTCCTTGCTCAGTGTGCTTAGAGGAATATGGCTACACCTCACTGACGAGGCCCAAATGAAGGCCAAAATTATCATCTGGGGTTGCTGTGTTCCTTGTTCAGAGAGGAATTGCCTGGTTCAGCGCTTGACTGACCGTAATAGGTGGGATCTGTAATGCTCGTGGGATATTCCACTATCAGACTGAACTCGGACAGTAGTCTTGTTATCCCAGCTTCGAGCTGGAATGATAAGGAATATCCCAGAGCAGAGAAAGTTCACAAGATGAGGTAAATGGCACTCACCACAGGCAGGATAGTTCTCGGCGGCAACAGGCAGGAAATCAGATTAAGGCAGTTCAGGGGTAAACCACCATAAAGGTCAGGCAGGGTTCGGCAACAGCAAGGCAGTCCAGAGGTAAACCACTAGGATGGTCAGGCAGGCAGGGTTTGGCAACAGTAAGGCAGTCCAGAAGTAAACCACTAGGATGGTCAGACAGGCAGGGTTTGGCAACAGTAAGGCAATCCAGAGCAATAGGGGTTCATCAAGCAGAGTAGTCAGACAGGCAAGGTTCAGTAACAGTATATCAATCCAGCAGTTAAGGGGTAAACAGGCAGAGTAGTCAAACAAGCAGAGTTCAGCAGCAGTATATCAATCCAGCAGTTAAGGGGTAAACAGGCAGAGTGGTCAGACAAGCAGAGTTCAGCAGCAGTATATCAATCCAGCAGTTAAGGAGTAAACAGGCAGAGTGGTCAGACAAACAGGGGTCAGCAACAATATAACATTCCAGCATACAGCAACATTAACATCCAGGAGAACAGTAAGTAACACCTATACTTGGGCAGTGATAGGTAGCAATAGAGTAACTTACATAGGCGCAGGATTCGCGCCACAGGAGGGAGCGACGATGACGTCACCGCCGCACGCAGACAGGAGCCGACTCCCCCCTAGGCAACGTGCAGCAGGCACCACATCCCAAGCAACAGATTGAGCGGTGCGCTCGACATATCCCCCCTGTCAAGGGTTCCCTCCCGGAACCAGAGTCGGCCTCAAAGGATGAGAAGCATGGAATTTGGAGACCAAAGATGGAGCATGCACATCACGGGCAGGAATCCAAGAACGATCCGCCACAGAGTAACCCTTCCAATGTACCAGATACTGCAGTTGTCTGTACCTGTATCTGGAGTCCAGGATCTTAGCAACCTCATATTCAGGGTCACCAGGGACCAGGAGTGGAGGAGGAGGAGCTCAGAGCCAGGTATAGCTATTCTTGATGTAAGGCTTAAGTAGTGAGATGCGGAAGACTGGGTGTATGCGCAGGGTTTTGGGCAAGGCCACTTTGTAGGCAACAGGAGACAGTCTTTTCAGGAACTTGTAAGGACCGATAAACCTAGGCCCCAATTTGTGACATGGTTGACGTAGACGAATATGTCGAGTAGAGACCCAAATACGTTCACCTGCTGAGATGGCACGTACAGAAGCTTTATGACGATCAGCAAACTTTTTATATCTAGAGACAGCTGAACGTAGCTGAGAGCGAATACGTTGCCAATGAGTGGTGAGTTCAGTAATGTGTCGGTCTGCAGCAGGAACCCCAGTGTACTGAGCAGAAAGAGGGAAGACACAAGGTTGATACCCTACTATGGCTTTAAATGGAGAACATCGAAGAGAAGAGTGCCAATGAGTGTTTCTTGCCAGTTCAGCTAGGGGTAACAACTCAGACCAGTTGTTATGGAGAGCATTGACAAAGGCTCTAAGGTAGGCCTCAAGATCCTGGTTTACTCTCTGTTAGTCCATTGGTCTGAGGATGGTAGCCAAAGGCAAGGAATCAACTCCAATCAACTTACAAAAGGCTCTCCAAAAGGTAGAGATGAATTGTGGACCTCTGTCAGAAACAATATTCGCAGGAATGCCATGAAGTCGTACCACATGCAAGAGAAAAAGAGATGACAACTCTTGGGCAGAAGGCAGTTTTGTCAGTCGTAAAAAAATGAGCCGGTCTGGAAAAGCGATCCACCACAACCAAGATAACTGTATGGTGGTCAGAAGGAGGAAGGTCCATAATGAAATCCATTGTTATGTTTGTCCATGGTTGTTTGGGAATGGACAATGGTTAGAGCAAGCCAGGAGGCAAGGATCGGGGAGTTTTGTTGGCAGCACAAGTTGTGCAGGCTTTTACATAATCCTGAGCGTCAGACTTCATAGTAGGCCACCATACATGTTGGGAAAGACGCTTAAAAGTCCTTGTCAAACCAGGATGTCCTGAGAGTTTACTATCATGAGACCAGGACAGCACAGGACTGCATGGGTTCAGAGGTACAAAAAAGATATCGGAAGCCACGGGGGCTTCAGGAGGTTTACTAGATTGGGCACGTTGAAGTCTTTGAAGAAGGGTGGTATTCAGTTGAGCAACCATACAAGAGGGAGGTATGATGTGTTCAATAGGAGCATCAGGTGAATCACTTGAGTGAGTAAATTGACGGGAAAGGGTGTCAGCCTTCTTGTTTTTGGTCCCAGGAAGATAAGAGACCACAAAGTTAAAATGGGAAAAGAACAAGGTCCACCTGGCCTGTCGAGGATTGAGTCGATGAGCAGTCTCTAGGTAAGTCAGATTCTTGTGGTCGGTGAGAATCTGAATGGGATTGGCGGTGCCTTCTAACCAATGACGCCATTCAGTCAAGGTCATCTTAATGGCTAAGAGTTCAAGATTACCCACATCATAATTCTCTGCAGGAGTAAAGCGTTTGGAAAAAAAGGCTACAGGGTGCTACATGGAGGTTAAAGGATCCCTTTGGGTTAGAACTGCTCCAGCCCCTATCTCGGAGGCATCAACCTCTAAAGTGAACTGTAGGTCAGGATCAGGATGGTGGAGCACAGGAGCAGAACAGAAAGCCTTTTTAGACGAGTGAAGGCATATATGGCCTCAGGGGGGCAATGTTTACAGTCTTTGTTCTGTTTTGTCAATTCCGTAAGAGGAGCGACTGTTTGAGAAAAGTTTTTTATAAACTTGCGGTAATAATTGGAGAACCCCAAGAATCTCTGTAATTCCTTTAATGAAGTAGGTTGAGGCCATTCTAAAACTGCGGTGAGTTTAGCAGGATTCATGGAAAAACCTTCTTTCGAGATGACATAACCAAGGAACTGGCTATCAAAGAATTGTCTCTGAGACATGGAATTACCTGTCTCGCATGCTTATGATGCTCCTCCAGAGTGAAAGAGAAAATAAGGATGTCATCCAGGTAGACGATGACAGTGCTATTGAGGAGGTCATGGAAGACATTGTTGACAAATGCCTGGAAGACTGCAGGGACGTTACACAGCCCAAAAGGCATTATGAGGTATTTGTAATGCCCTGATCTTGTGTTGAAGGCAGTCTTCTATTCATGGCTTTGGAAAATATGGATCAGATTGTATGCCCCACGTAAGCCAAACTTGGTGAATAAGCAAGCATTCTGGAGTGAATCATAAAGTTCGGCGATCAAAGGGATGGGATAGCGATTCTTGATAGTTATGTTGTTCAAGGCCCTGTAGTCGATGCAGGGTCTAATCCCACCATCCTTCTTACTGACGAAAAAGAAGTCTGCCCCAGCAGGAGAGGAGGAAGGGTGAATGAAACCTTTAGTTAGGTTCTCTTGGATATACTCCTCTATGGCTTTGGTTTTAACTTTGGAGAGTGGATAAGTCCTCCCTTTAGGAAGTGGGGCTCCGGGAAAGAGGTAAATTTTGCAGTCATAAGGACAGTGGGGTGGCAGCACATCGGCTGCTTTTTTCTCAAACATCGAAGTCTGCATATATTGAGGGAAGGCTTGGAGTAGTCTGTATACTGGCTATGGGATGTGGAGCAGAGGAGTGACTTTAGCAAGGCAGGAGTGGAAACAGGAGGTACCCCAGGAGGCCAGTTGTCCTTCAGCCCAGTTGAACTGTGGATTGTGTATACGAAGCCAAGGAAGACCAAGGATGACAGGTTGTGCTGGGGAATGAATGACCTCAAACTGCAGCTGTTCGGTATGAAGGACTTCCACAGTCAGGGTCAAGGATGCTGACTCAATATGGATCAACCCTGAACAAAGGGGGTGCCATCCAGAGTAGTTATTTTGAGACAATGTCTTTTCTGTAGAAGAGGCAAGCCAGCTTGGATCATAAAACGGTGATCCAGAAAGTTTCCAGCTGCCCCTGAATCAATGAAGGCTTGAGTGTGGACAGTATTCTGAAGGAAGGTAAGGGTTACAGGTACCAGAATCCGAGAGGAGTGAAGGGATTTAGTAGTGATCATGCTTAGAGGTACTCCAGTGTTAACCCCAAAGCATTGGCTTTTCCCAGCCGAATGTCAGAATTCTTTAGTTGGTGAGTGTTAGACTCACAATAAAAACATAGTCTCAATCTCCTTCTTCTCTGTCTTTGACACTCTGAAAGTTTGAAGGAGGAGAGATCCATAGGTTCCTCTACTGGGGTAACTGGAGCTGTTGAAGAGGTAGAGGATACTGCAGAAATCGGACAAATGGAAGGACGGGAGGGAAGGACCCTCCGAGTTCTGTCTCTCTCTGCTTGTCTCTCCTGGAATTAGAGTCCAGACTGATACAAAGTATTATAAAGTAATCCAAAGAAGAAGGAATATCACAATAAGTGAGTTCATCTTTGATGCATTCATGCAGACCCCTCCTAAAGGCTGCCTTTAGAGCACTGCCATCCCAAGTGGTTTCAAGTGCCAAGGTACGAAACTCGATGGCATATTGTGCCACAGTTCTATTTCAGCAGAAGTTTGTCCAGAAGTCCCAAACACAGAAGTTAATGCAGAAATTAAAGCATCACCATCGTGCAGGAGGGGAGCGTTCTGTTCCAAAATGGGAGAGACCCAGGCTAGAGCCTTGTCTTTCAATAAGGAAATGATAAAGGTGACCCTTGATTGGTAAAACTGAGAGGTGCGAGGGTCGTTACAGAAGTGCAGCCTGCACTGGTTAAGAAAACCCCTACAATCAGTAGTACCTTCATATTTGTCAGGCAATGGTATACGGGGCATGCTTCCAGAAGCAGAGTAAGAAGCCGAAGTACTAGGAGCAGAGACTGGCGGTACAACAACAGGAGCGGTATTCCTTGCTGCAACCAGTGCAGAGAGTTGAGCGGTTATAGCCTCTAGTTTGGAATCCACACTCTGCAACTGTGTGGTATGGGTTCCCAACATCTGTCCCTGAAGATAAACCGCTCTTGCTATCTCATCTGGCTCTATGGCCCAAGTATAATGTAATGCTTGTGGGATATTCCAATATCTGACCAAACTCGGCCAGTAGTCTTGTTATCCCGATGTCGATCTGGAATGATAGGGAATATCCCAGAGCAGAGAAAGTTCACAAGATGAGGTAAGTAGCACTCACCACAGGCAGGATAGTTCTCGGCGACAACAGGCAGGAAATCAGAGAAAGGCAGTTCAGGGGTAAACCAGCAGAGTTCAACAGCAGTATATTAATCCAGTATTTAAGGGATAAACAGGCAGAGTGGTCAGACAAGCAGAGTTCAGCAGCAGTATATCAATCCAGCAGTTAAGGGGATAACAGGCAGAGTGGTCTAGACAAGAAGGAGTCAGCAACAATATAACAGTCCAGCATACAGCAATAATAACACCCAGGAGAACAGTAAGTAACACCTATACTTGGGCAGTGATAGGTAGCAATAGAGTAACTTACATAGGCGCAAGATTCATGCCACAGGAGATCCTGACCGGCTTCTGAACGGAGGGAGCGTGCGCCGATGACATCACCGCCGCATACAGACAGGGGCCAACTCCCCCCTAGGCAACGAGCAGCAGGTGCCACGTCCCTAGCAACAACTGGAGCAGCGCGGGGCGACAGGATCAGACTGATATACTACAGGAAAGTTCTACTCTATGAAAAGCATTACTGGGCTAAAAAGCTGCACCAGGTGGTAAATCGTCATAGAACAGTATAGTATTGAGCCAGTTGTTCGTTCCTGTAAATGCACTTCTCTCTGTATGTATTTAGTCTCCCTATGGAAAAAAGGGGCAACCAGACGTGGACTCCTTGCTCAGTGTGCTTAGAGGAATATGGCTACACCTCACTGATGAGGCCCAATGAAGGCCAAAACGATCGTCTGGGGTTGCTGTGTTCCTTGTTCAGAGAGGAATTGCCTGGTATTTCAGTGCTGTACTGACCGTAATAAGCGGGATCAGACTGATATACTACAGAAAAGTTCTACTCTGTGAAAAGCATTACTGGGCTAAAAAGCTGCACCCAGGTGGTAAATCGTCATAGAACAGGCTAACAATGGTATTGAGCCAGTTGTTCGTTCCTGTGCACTTCCAAAAAAAAAAATCATTAAAGGGACATCAAATGCAAAAATGTTTACATCATTACTTAGTATCTGTTTAACCCCTGCCAAGTCCACTCATTGTCCACAAGAATTGCAGCTCCCAAGCAGAATATTGTTAGTTAGCCTATAGGAAGTAGCAATCACACAACCCACTAATCACTAAACATGTGCTTCTCAGGAGCTGCAGTGCTTGTGACATCTGAGTGGGACATTAAACAGGTGTTTAAACCCTTTTGCAAGGGTTAAACACAATTATTTATGGTCAGTAATGCAAAACATTATGGACTAGATTACAAGTGTAAGATTGCAAGAGTGCTAAATTATTGCTCTCCCGCAAAATGCCCCAAGTGCCCTCAAAATAGAGGGCAGTGTGGTTTTTAATTAAAAACAGATGCACTGGTGGGACTGGGGTGCCTATACATTGCTATATAATTATATACATATATATTTATGTGATAATATGTGTATATATACAGATATTAACACATAAATATATAAGTATATAGTCATATACATATATATTAAAAATGCTGCCCATCGCTGCGTCACTGCATGAGGTTCTGATGCCGTCTGTGACATCATCAGAACGAGGCTCCCATAGGAGCCTATGGAAGCACGTTCTCATGAGCGCAATGTCTCTAGTAATGCGAATGAGAGCTCACGTTTGCATTGCGATTATCTTGTAATACCAGTGCACATTATCGTGTGCTGGTATTACAAAGTGGAGCGCTATTTAGCGCTCCACTTGTAATCTGGCCCTATGTGCACTAATAAATTAAAGCGTGCAATTTTTGAATGTCCCTTTAAATGACAATAGCCGGACTGGAATTTCAAGAGGTAACAGGTAATAAAAATACCTTGAAGAGAATAAAAAAAAACAGAGGCATAAGGTGTTTTCTGATGGATTGGTGAGGGGACTAAATTTAAAGTATATAACAAAGCTAATACAATGAATAGTTATTTGAAAACTATTTTTCGGAAACATATGAAAACATCTTGTCACGACGTGTGAACCTGCACACAAAGAAAACGTATATTAACAGACTGAACTCCATGGTGTTTAAGTGACCCCCCCCCCTAGTGTTCACTCCTGCTCCAATAAATAAATAACCACTTAACACTGAATGATGGGTTGAAAAGGCCCACCTAAAACCATGTGTTGGCAAACCACACCTCTCCCGCTTTCTAAGCAGGAGGTACCACCAACACTTACAGTCTCCCCACCCACCACAGCAAGGCCTACCGCCGAGCCCCACCCAATAGGGCTAAAGCCTTTTCATCCCCATCTTTTATGTTAAAATTAAATAACTGTAGCCCAACTGCATTAAGATGTACCCCATCATCCCTAAAACAACAACTACCTGACTCCCCTTCAAATTCAACATGGCGAATGCCAACCCTTCCTAATCTAACCACAAAGCCTGAAACCACTCGATTCACTTTTTTCCTAGATGATTCCAAACTCTTTATACTCCAGGCCGCCTTCCATACTATCTGAGGAGCAATCTCAGACCAGACCATCACCAATCCCGGGAACAATTCAACTAATCTGCTTAGGTCCCTCTTAATATTATCAATCAGATAATTTTTGGGAAATAAAGTCCAGGTCATTACCCCCTGCCTGCACCACCAGAATGGAAGGTGGCCTGAACAACCGAGCATAATTCACCACGAAGCCCACAATTTGGTCCCACCTGAGACCTCTGACCCCAAACCATTTAAACTGCACTTCTGCATCATCCCATCCCAACTGCACTCCTTTTCCTGTAGCGCCTGTTGCCCTCCTTGCCTAATAAATAAATGAAGGAATGGCTGACAATCCAACTTCTCACCGGACCTGCCAAGAAAACCAAAACTAAGCAATCATATTAGGCCGGACATACCTCCTAAAGCACTCAGACTTCCATCTCCCAATCTGTTTTATCACATCCTCAACTAAGCCTCTAGCATGCGCTTCCGTCACTGCTCCGATACGAAATGAGTGGGAACCAAATGCCCGCTCTGGCAATCCCCAGAACCCTACGTAATACCGCCACGAATTGGAAACGCGACATCGCTACACCATCTTCATGAATCAGCAATGAGCCCTGGACCTCAGGCCTTACCGCTAGAAAATCTGTGACGGCCCCAACTGGGCAGCACCCCTGAAGGCTCCTGAAGGCTGTATGAAATAGCAATACTACCAATTGCCTGGTAACCAATGAGCAATATCAACCAACAATGAATTTACTAATGGCATCCTCCCATCCATCAATTGTTTCCCATAATAACACTCCTAATGGCCATCTTAACTAAAAATACCTTAGTCAAATCTTACTGCCCCAGCAGCTTAAACAAAAAGGCTAGCCCCGCCACACTTTTTTTGATCAACGTTTTAGAGGCCCCACTCTTGCCCCAGTCCTCTAACCATTTCAATAGAATCCAAAGCTCATCCCCTTCCGATACCAGCCACCACTCCTGCAGAGCTGCTAACCACTGACTTCTGACTAACTTTTAACATTTCCATGTACTTTGAGCTAAAGCTCCCTTTACCAATTCTAACAATCCTGGGTATCTAAGCACCACAGTCCCCCTGGACAGGAAACCCCTTCCTTGTCTGCCTCTGGAGCCGCCATCCAGAAACGGTCCCACTGTGAACGAGTCAAAGCATCTGCTTTAACATTGGAATGACCAGGGATGTGCACTCCTTTAAACAACACATTAAAGCACACGCACTCCAAAACAAACACTCTGAGGAGTCTGACTACAGGAACCGAATTGGCCAACAACCTATTTAGAGCATGTACTACCCCCAAGTTGTCTGAATGGAAGGTCACCTTCCTGTTTTCCAAGTCAGCATGCCATATCTTCACAGCTGCCACCAGAGGGAAAAGCTCCAGGAAAACCAAGTTCCGAGTTAGCCCAGACTCCACCCATGTTTGAGGCCAAGAATCAGTGCACCATTTACCATGCAGGTAAGCACCAAAGCCATGAGCTCCTGATCCCTCAGTGAAAAGATGAAGATCTTTCCCAGCAACCATTTCCCATTGTATCACTGTTATCCCATTAAACTCTCATAAGAACCTTGCCCAGACCCTCAAATCTGCCTTGAGGTCCTTTGTCAACCGGATTCTATGCTCCTCTGATTTCACCCAAGCCGTAGCTAGAGACAATCTCCTATCCTGCCCACCGGGATCACCCGGCATGCAAAATTAAGTTTTCCTAGTAGAGATTGCAGCTCTTTCAACTTCACCTTAGACCTGTCAAGAAACTTTTCAATAACCCCCAGCAAATCCACCACCTTTTTCCTAGGGAGACTGCACTCCATGGCCACTGAGTCGATCTGTATTCCCAAGAAACTCAGTGCTATCACTGGCCCCTCAGTTTTATCTGCCGCCACTGGTATACCAAATTCGTCAGCCACAGACAGAAATTTCTCCATGAGGCCCCCACATGTGTTCGCCCCAGATGGGCCAACAAAAAGGAAGTCATCCAGATAATGGATGACAGATGTCAGTCCTGCTTGCTACCGCACCACCCATTCAACGAAACTACTGAATTTTTTTAAGTAGGCAAACGAAATGGAATACCCCATGTAAGCACAGGTCCACAAATTATGCCCCTTTGAAAAAGCATCCCAGGAGATGATGCGAGGCTGGTTGCACCAGCAACAGCCTGAATGCCGCCTCAATATCCACTTTATCTAGAAGCGCCCCTTGCCCCGCTCCTCTAACCAATGACACCGCCTTATCAAAAGAAGCGTACCGGACAGCTGATAACATTGGATCTATTCCGTCGTTCACCAAAGTGCCGGGGAATTGGCCGGGGACTTTTTTGGGGACTACCCCGAGCGGAGAAATACACAAATCTTGTAATGGGGGGAATTGAAAGGTCCCGCCATCCACTCTAATTCCACCTCTTTCTTGATATTTTCCCTCACCACCCCTGGCAATACTTTAGCCGATTTTAAATTGCCGGAAATAACCCCGCCCCCTTAACCTTCACATGGTATAATGAACCCCGATCTGAAACTGGTGAGTAGCACCTGTTTGCCTGAGTGAGCTAGCTGGTGGGCTCATATTAACCCAGCTTGTTTGACTTGCACTGCAATATAGTGCGCCACTTTTGTGACTATATTCTTTGGAGGGTCTTTGGGATTTTTCTCTATTTTGTAGTGATTTCATGCACTATTGGAGTACCCTTCCCCCACCATTATTTTGCAGCAACCATTGGTATATCCACGATCTGGAGAGAGCCAACTGGTGGGCTCTGATCTATCCAGCCTGCCTGACTTGCACTGCCACATATTATCATTCTGTAGAGTGATGTATTGATACAATTTCCAACAATTGTTGTGATCTTCTGCACTATTGGAGCGCCTTTTTTTGTTTTTTCATATTTGCAGTTTTTGCACACTCTAGTGACCTGTTTATAACTATCTCTAATTTGCCACAGCAGAGAAGGTAACCTAAGTTACAACATGGCAGCTCCCATTGTTTTATATAGACACTAAAACTTTACACTTATTTTTTCAATATTTAAACAGCTAATGAAATTTTAACAAATACATCTACATATTATTCTCAGACTCATCTTTTCTTTGACTGCTTCAATTTATCTGGCATTTATTTAGTGTTTAATATCCCTTTAACAATATAACAAGGTATAGTTTTATAAAACCACTAATGTTTCAAGGTCAGTCAGATAAACAATTATGTATCAATGTTATCCTACAGAACGTATTCACTAAAGTGTGAGGTATCTGTCAAAAGTGCGAGCTCCATAGAATATTATAGCAACTGGTGATATTTGCGTCACTGGAGAGTTATTTGAATTCTTATTAAAGGGGCATGAAAATTACAATTTTATGGCTCAGATAAAGCATACAATGTTAAGAGACTTTTCAATAGACATCTGTTATCAAATTTCCTTTGTTCCTTTGATATTCTTTGTTGGAAAGCATAACTAGTTAGACTAAGGAGCAGCAATACACTTCTTGGAGCTAGCTTCTGATTGGTGGCTGCATATATAGGCATCTTGCCATTGGATCAGATATGTACATCTAACTAGTAGTACATTACTGCTCTGGAGTTGACTTTAAATATGTGTTTAACACCTATAAAGGGGTTAAACACATAGTTATATGCTAGCAATAGTGCAACACTTCAATTCTCTAACAAATTTGAAAACTATTGTTACTGAAAACTGTGCTATGGTGTATAATTAATTGTGACACACCGGAGGCCGTAGAATGACTTTCAATGTACAACTATGTGTCGCTATATTGAAAACATGTTCGCTGCATCCAGACTTTATTCTTTTATATCCTTGTATTTGATAATTTTATGGCTTTCTGTTTCCCATTTGATTTTTTTTTTTTTTATTTAGATGTGTTACATTCCTTCCATACTACATAGTCTTTTGCAACATTATCATCCCCACTCATTGAAAATGGCCTTTTAAACAAACTTAACATTCTTTATCCAAAGTATTAAGTTAAAAAAGAAAAAACGCTCAGTATCGCAGGTCCATTTTATGGCTGTCAGGAGGGTTTCAGCACTTTGTCAGTAAACACACCCTTGTGAGTCTGCACTCTGTCAAAGATTTGGTAATCCCTTTAATCTGTGCAATGCCTCGGCTAACATTATTCTTGTTGCCATTCACTTCTGAGCATTCTTTCTACCTTAGAAGTGCAGCACAATTTAATACTAGGTTAAACCATTTTGCTATATTTCTTCTTTTGCTAAAGAACTCCTATATCCTGCCTATTGACAAATTGTGAGCCTTGGATCCATTGTGGAAGGACGACATAAACACATTACTTGGGAAGTACAATATCGTAAGCACTTAAGATTTAATGGCTCCTTCTGGCTACAGTTGTATATATTGAATTAATTCTTTATTAATAAGAATAAATATTTTAAATGCATGTCACTTTCTTCAAATGGCTAAATAGATTTTTGGGGATGGCTGATCTTGTAATCCACAGTAAAAGGGACATTAACTATTGAAAATGTATAATTATTTTTTATTTAGATTTTTGAACTAACAGAAAGTGCATATTGGTCTGTGGGATAAAACCCCACTGGGGTTTGTATATAGTTGTATAGATTTTTTTTATACAATAGTTTAAAAATGAAACATATTTTCTGCGTATTTACGTAACAGAGTACATTAGAACTCCCATGTTATCTGATAAATTATGGGAAAAAAAACGTCTGTGTTGTATTGTTTAAATAAGCCACGCTTTCTGCCATGTATTTGGTTTTATTATGTTACTAATATATGCAAGGGTTAAAATATCCAAGTATGTATATAAGGAGACAATATAGCTAGATCAGTAGTCTACTGGAGAGCACCATGCCTGTATGTATTTTTAATTGTGGAAGAAATAAAGTGTATTTTTATAGTACACGTAGGGTGATGGCCTTTCTGTGCTTTTGGATAAGGAAAACTCCTATAGCTCTATTGCTAAACAGTGACACCCCCCACAAGTATACAACTAAATTCAAAGAATGTCTATTTTTGGCAGAGAATTGTCCAATTTTAATGAAACAGTTTGTAAAATGCCCCTTTAAAGGGTATTCAGTTATAGTTATAAAATGGTCTGATGTGTTAAAGAATATTTTTATTAATAAACTAAGTGTGCATGATGACACATGGTTGTTGTCCACACAATGTATTTTTAGTGTGGATGACAACCACTTGTCATCATCCTGGGGGAAGTGTGGTTTGGAGCTCATCTCTGTACCCCCCCCCTCCCCACAATTACCCCCTCATCCCTGGTGACCAAGTAACATGGCATCACTGGGGGGAATCTGGGGATGCTGGCAGTGGTGGGATTCAGCAGGTACTCGCCAGTTCTGAAGAACCTGATGAACCTGTTCGGAATCCCACCAGAACCTTGGAATCTCACAACTGGATGCCGGTCTCCAAGCTTGGGGAAACTTAGAAGCTACACAAGGCTTAATGGAGCTGGATAGGGGAGTGGGGAAGTTTTTAAACCCAGTTCCTTTAGGCCCTAGAAATCCCAATCGCTTGATTTTTCAAACAGTATGTCTTGGGGTATAATAATATAAGCACAATATAAATAAAAATACTTACTTTTACACATAGTGAGCACATGAACACACTTATAACAGGCCTTGAAACCCTTAAGAACCCTTGTTTTAAAAACCCCACTTTAAAATAAACCTTTATATAAGTTTCATTAGCCAGGTGATCACTGTGGTAATAGTGATCACCTGGTGGGAAAAAATATGCACATATTTGAGTAGAGAATCATGAAAGCCCCTGTGTGCACATCAAAGCTTTAGAAGTATTACCAAAAGCCCTTATTTATATGAGGATAACCCCTCCTTATTCAGACTGTACAGAGTAGAAAACACACACACATTAATTTTACAACCATATATATATTTATTTATAAATATAAAATGTTTACAAATTTTGTTGTAGAGTTATTATCACATGTCATGATATATATACATAAAATAATGGTATAGTTTAAATCTGCTGGGCCTGCTGAAAAAATAAATATAATATAAGTGTGGGTTTCTCACTGAAATATTACCTACAGGAGGGCTTAACTGTGAGCACCATATAAAAACTCCAAAACAGCTTACACAGGTTTAGCAAATAATTCTGCAATTAAAGGGTTAAACAGATGCATGTTTGTCACTGTTTGTTTGACCCTGGCAAAGTCCTGTTCTTGTGCCATTCCTGAAAAGAGCATGACCGGTGATTGGTAGAGCAGGGTTATGTGCATAGAGAAAAAAAGAGATTTTGTTTAATTATAAAATGCTCTAACAATTTATAGCATTTTATTATTGTATAACTGTATCCCTTAATGATAATGTACTAGTTGTAAGAGATCTTAATTAAACAAGTTTACTTAAAAACACTCCACAAATAAATAGCTAAATATGCAGAGGTGACACCATATGAAAGCTGATTGATTACCTCTTATTAATACACAAAATGACATCCTGCTTAGAACCCATCTGAACTTTGTAGGTTTCTGAGATTTAGATAAGTTAGGCCTCTGACTCTTGACTACAAAACAAATATTTCAATTTCTGTTATGGTAAAATTGTGTCGCGGCCAGAATTAAGAGTGTCTCAAGGGGATGGTTGTGGGTGTGCGGAATTCATAAAGACTCTGTTACACCTGTAAAGTATCTTATCTTGAGGTTATGTCTCACAAAGATGACATGGTTGTCTACTTTTTTTTTGTATATGTTTTTTTTCTCTCTTCAGTTTGGCTTTTGTGCATATATTAGAGGAAAGTAAGGGAGTTTTTCTTTGTATTAATTAATTCTACAAGCTTCTGAACACATTTTTGTGATGCCATTATCCTTCACCATGGAACTTGCATGAAAAAAAGGGAATGGGTATGAGATAGATCTGTGGCTCCCTTAATTATTTTTATTGAAACTTGGCCTATATCTCCTTTTATGAAATATGTCCTTGCTATGACAGAATAGAATGTTCCTTCCAACTGGCCTGCATTTAGTAAGATAACACCAAATTGGTACCTTGTCTCCTACATAGTTGGGACACCCTAGCCCTCACCCAGCCTGAAGCTCCCTAACCCCTCCCCTAAATCACCAGGCTTCACCCCCAGATTGTGCATGCCCTTCCTGTTTAGACTGCAACCAGGGTTTTATATTTAAAATATTGTTGGGTATGGGAGGTAATATCACCTACTTTCTTTTGTTGATCATTTTGAACTATTTGTGTGATTTTTCTTACAGCTCAACTGTAAGATTATCTAAGGTCTTCATGGCTAGTTGAAACACAAATTATCTCCAAGCTGATGCATTTATTCTTCACTAAAATGTTGGCAAGGCATTAACTACTTTTTGCTGGCCACATAAAGACCAATGATAAACTTGATACACCCTTTGCAAGCTATATACAGTAATCACCCCTTTATTCGTCAGTTACTGAGCAGTGTTTAACCCCTTACCAGGTAGCAGTACTAGTCATTGTTTTCTATAGAATACTGTGATATTACTCAGCCCTTTCCTATTGGTGTAATTTTTAATCAAAATACTTAAATCAACAACACTCATTGTTCCATGCTGCAAAAATAAAAAGTTTGCATCAATCACAAAATAAAGATTTCAACTTTAGTTTTTCGTGTTCAAGGTTCAAGCTGGCAAAAATAATCTACTGCAAGGAAAACTTTCTGTGTTCAATTGTATCTTGCATATACACAGCATTGCTAACAACCACTGACTGGTTCACATGTTGCAAAGGGTAGTGCAGCAAAAAGAATTTACACTGAGGAATTATCATGTAGAATAGTGTGAGACAGAAGACAAGGTGAGAAATGCATATCAATATTGTTTTCCATCCTTTTTATGTTTACAGTAAAGGTTGCAAGTAAGTAAAAGTCCCCTAGTGACATTTTAGGCCTTAGAGCAAGCAAGCAGAAAAAAAAAGGTTTTCAGGCTATGTTTTTAACTGTGCTCTAGCCCTTAAAAGGTTCTACCAATATTATTTAGTAACTCTCCCTTTTGGTGTTGCTTGTAAAACGTGACTAAGTCTCCAGCCTGTGGTAGGGAGGTGATAACTCGCTGCCCTGACTACATGGAATTATAGCCTGAAATCTACTCTAACCACGGAAGGGAGTGGAAAATTAGTTTAAGATAAAACATAAAAGTTCAGTACAGACTTTGTAAATCTCAAGAAAGGAAAATCTTTCAGTGAAGCTAATCCCTGGAACCCACACGTACATTAATATTTGCACCTCACACGTTGATGCAAACAAAAAAAAAAAGAAAGGAAAATTTTTGGCAGTTTTTAGGCCAAGACCGTAGTGGTAACTTTATATTCTGCTCTTACTCAACTATCCCAAGAACAAGAGATTGACCCTTTAGAAAGTGTCTGTTCACACATGTAGGGAATCCTCTTTTGGCAAAACATCAAAAAGCATGTTCTTTGTTATTCAAAGGTCTGCTTGTAAGAGACAAAATAGTTTTGTTTCTTTATCTCACTTCAGAATAGCACAAGTTGAGAAGGGATCTTTCATCGTTCTTTTCATTTACTGTCAAAGGAATGTGGCAAACTTGTCATATTTACCTCACAAATAATATTTTATCACACAATGTGTAAAACCTAATAATCTGTGTAGCTGAAAAGATGCAAAATACTTTTTTTTATTTTTTATTTACTCTTCAATCTTTTGTGATGTAATTCTAAATTCCAGTTACAGAAACAATGAGGTAGATTTGGGCTGTCAAATTAAAAGACCTTAGAAGTGAGATAAATCCAAGGAGCTATGAAAAGGCTTAAAGATTCAGAAGACTTTACAGCAAGTTCAAATGGGGTTCGTGGAAGTTCAAGTGCACATGTCACAAAGGATCCACCATTGTCCAATAGAGAGCTTGTTCTCAGTGTTGATGGTTTTCTAGTGCCAGGAATCTGCTCTGCAGCAAGGCAAGAGATAAATCAATCTGATTGAACCGAACTGATGAAATCCTGAAGCCAGAAACTACCAGCCCAGGCCATATAAATCCATGAATGCTATGCCTTGTGCTTTTGTTCATGCCATTCCAGTTGCAAATTATCTGCCCCTCTTTGCTGATGTATGGAGTAACCGGCTGACCGAGTGTTTATGAACGGTTATCATCCAGTACTTTGGATGTTATCAGAGGAAGGGACGCCTGCTGCAGGGCTTGGTCTCTCACCCTTTCTATTACCACCTGTCATTGACAGAGAGTGTGCAGTGAGGCTGCACAGTCACCGAGTACAAGTGTAGATAGTTTCTGACGGCTGATCAAAGGGGAAAACCAAAGGGCTGATAACAAGGACGTGTTTCATGTACTTTTAACTTTGAGAAGCATAGGCATTTGCAGTTTTTTTTTTCATCCATAGCCTGGCAGAGAGCAGGCTCGATAAATGCTTCATATTCAGTTACCTTGCAGTACAGTAAATGGTATGTGCTTAAAGCAACAAAGCATTACTGTAATCTCATTCAAAGCAGGAATGTTTAAAAGTTAACTATTTATCAAGTACGTGTTGTAAAAATGTTTGATGTACTTGAAATCAAAATAACATTGCAACATGAACAATATAGCTACAGAAATAGTTTTACTTAAAACACCCAACAGACGGTGGAGAGAACAAATATATTTACCTCAAATGCCACCATGTTTGTGTTGTAAACTTGAGGTTTTTCACACTAGTGGCTGCTGAGTAATTTGTGTGTTTAAATATATATATATATATATGTTACGGGTAAAGTCAGAAATCCGGGTAATCCTAGGATTACCTGGGTAAACCTGACATTACCCAAGAAGCTGTGGTTAAAGTCCGATGTGCTGTAATTCCCCCATCTACACTATTTTTTTTGCCTCTGTCTGGGGGGTTCAAGGAAGGCAAGGGGGCTTTGCAGATAGTGAAGATGTGTGAATTACAGTGCATCATATATATGTTTGATGCAGTCACTCAATGCGCTCTGAGAAGATTTATCATGTCACATTGAACTTTACCCACAGACGCTTGGGTAATGTTAGGTTTACCCAGTTAATGCTAGTATTACCCAATTTCTTATGTTACCTGCAACATATATAAAATATAGAAGATAGAAGATGATGGAGCCGCCTGGAAGAAGACCTTCACCGCCGGACTTTAGGAATGGTGAGTACATATTTGGGGCTTAGTTTTAAGATTTTTATTTTTTAAGATTAGGGATTTAATGGGCTGTAAAAGAGCTGATTGTTCTTTTAAGGGCAGTAAAAGAGGTGAATGCCCTTTTAAGGGCAATGGTCATACAAATGCCCCTTTAGGGGCAATGGGTAGTTTAGGTTTTTTTAGTGTTAGGTTTTTTATTTTGGGGGGTTTGGTGGGTGGGGGGTAGAGGCCGCAATCGATAACATCCAGATTATAGGCCGCACCCGATTATAGGCCGCTTCCCTAATTTAAAGATTTAAATTAGGGGGGGAAAGTGCGGCCTATACTCAGAACAATATATCTATACTATAATCGCATTTGCAACGCGTCCGTCGCCAACGCTGC
Source organism: Bombina bombina (assembly GCF_027579735.1). Taxonomy (NCBI): domain Eukaryota; kingdom Metazoa; phylum Chordata; class Amphibia; order Anura; family Bombinatoridae; genus Bombina; species Bombina bombina. The sequence continues at coordinate 640,306,388 of NC_069501.1, read as the reverse complement.
ATCCCGGTGGATCCCGAAAATGGCAGGGAGGTCAAAGAATCTCCAGGTGGATTCTTTTGGCTGTGCACGCAGCCAACATTCTTTTGGCTGCCTCGCGCAGCCAACATTCCTTTGAGGATGCGATTATAATATAGATGCATTGTTCTGAGTATAGGCCACACTTTTCCCCCTAATTTATATCTTTAAATTAGGGAGGTGGCCTATAATCGGGTGCGGCCTATAATCTGGATGTTATCGACTGCGGCTACTTATAGCTTAATATTCTTGACAATCAGTTTGGTGCAGCGCAACAATTGGCTGCTGCTTGAGGTGAAGGATAGACTGGCTGTTTGTCAGAATTTTAGACAGCTAGAACAGGAGGCGTTGCTTTAACAGCTGTGAGATCTGAGGTACTTAAGTGCTAGGGCTGTTCTGGCAGTAATCCTACAGGAGAAGGTGGTGACCGCTAACCATTATTTTAATGATAATAATCAAGAAGATTTCCAGCCTCCGATAGGTAAATTAAAAAATCTTTATTCGCTTATACAGGGTCCATAATACAACAACAGCAACAACGTTTCAAACCAGCAATTGGTTCTTAGTCATTATTTTAATGAGGCAGCGCTGTAACCCGTTTCCAAAGGTGTTCATGTGTGATGTGCCTGCCTGTGATCCCTGCAAATTCACAGATTCTGACATAGATTTTTAGGATGGGAACTAGCTATGTTTGTGCACAGTTCAGTATGAACTAAATGGATAGTTGTCACTTTGGTATGTGTGAAAGTTACTTGTTTTGGAGACACAATGTAGTATGTTGCATAGGAAAGATGACTATTTGCCCTCTAAATCCATTTTTTAAAGTAATGTAATACAGAAACAAAACAAATGTCTCCTACTGTCCTTATGTGTTTGAGACTGTTTATTTTTGTAATTCCAATGCACTAATCTCAGAGCATTTGGAAATTACCTGTATATGACAGGAAAAGTGGGCATAACAAATGTGTGATTTGAAGTTAATGTTCCTCTAATTTCTTTAAAATGTTGAGTGCACGTGTTAAAACTGAATGATGTTTTTCGTTAAAATTGGCACCAAAATTAACTTTCTTTAAAATGTCACCAAACAACTTTAACAGTCCATCTTATAATCGAGTGCGGCCTATACTCGGGACAATACGGGTATATATAATGAATAAAATGTTCTTCTCAAACAGTCAGTCAAACTGCTCCCTATTAAGTTTAAGTTCATGGAATAGAGTTTAATAGAAGTGGTAAAATCAAAGACAATGCCTAGAATATGCGTAAGGTTATCCTAAAGCTTAGATAAGCTAACACTTCAAAAAAAAGGGTAACTTTGATAGCCTTTCTGTTTCTTATATCTAATTACAATATATCCCCTTATAGGGACATGAAAGTCAAAATTAACTTTCTTGGTTTAGATAGAACATGTAATTTTAAGAGACTTTTTAATTTAATTTTATTATACATTTACTTGTTCTTTTGGAATCCTTTATTGAAAATCATACTCAGATACGTTCAAGAGAAGCAATGCACTGCTGAGAGATATCTGGTGATTGGTGGCTAAACACATATGCCTTTTGTCATGGGCTCATATGTTGTGTCCAAACAGGTCACAATAGTGCATTGCTGCTCTTAAACTGATTTAAAGGGACAGTAAAGTTAAACTTTCATGATTCACCTAGAACATGCATTTTTAATCAGCTTATTAATTTACTTATGTATGTTATTATTATCAGTTATTTGTAGAGCGCCAACAGGTTCCGCATCGCTAAAGACATGGGTCTAATATCGGAGACAAAGGGATAGAGGGCCCTGCCAAGAGTTTCACTGTTGTAAATCATCTCTCATGAGGGTGATCTACAGAGCAACTGGGCTTGAAGGCTTACATGTTTTGTTCTCTTGGTATCCTTTGTTTAAAAGTATACCTGGGTAGGCTCAGGAGCAAAGCACTATTGAGAGGTAGCTAGTGGTTGGTGGGTGCACATATATTAGCTCATCCAATGTGTTCAGTTAGCTCCCAGTAGTTCAGTGCTGCTTCTGGTTAACCATTCAATAAATGATACCATGAGAACAAAGCACATTTAATAACAGAAGTAAATTTGAAAGTTGTTTAAAATTGCAAATTGCATGTTCTATCTCAATTGTAAACATTTTATTTTGACTTTGCTGTCCATTTAATATTTGAACCTTTTTGCAATGTTACTACTACTGGAAACCCATGAAAGACATCTGTGGTGTATGATCCCAAAATTCTTTCCTTGGTAAAGAAAAACCCCATTCACAACATCTAACCAAGTCAAGAATACTTTCCAAGAGGTAGGCATAATTATCATTGTCAAAGTCTACATTAAAGAGAAGGCTTTAATGGAGGTTTTACCACAAGGTGCAAACAATTGGTAAACCTCAAGAATAGGATGGCCAGATTACATTGCTAGAAAATATATAAAATATATATTATGTAAAAATATTGTTTGAGCAGATGAAACTAAGGTCAACCTGTACCAGAATGAAGTGTCTGGAAAAGGGAAGGAACATCTTATGTTCCGAAGCAATCCACATTATCTGTGAAAGAAGGTGGAGATAGTGTTATTGTATGGGCATGTAAGGCTGCCAGTGGAACTGAATCACTAGTGTTTATTGATTATGTGACTTCTGACAGAAGCAGCTGGATGAATTATGAAGTGTAGAGGGCTAAATTATATGCTCAGATTCAGACAAATGCGGACATACTACAAAAGCCACCAAAGAGCTTTTCAAGGCAAAGAAGTAATGTCACCTGACCCTAATGCATTTCACCTGCTGAATATAAAAGGCAGAAATACCCACATACAAGCAGCAACTTAATATAGCTGTAGTAAAGTCCTGGCAAAGAATCACCTGGGCGGAATCCCAGAACTTTGTGATGTCCATGGGTTCCAGACTTCAGGCATTAATCACTGCAAATTATTTTCAACCAATTATTGAGGCTGATCATTTTATAATTATGTTTGTCTAATTACTTTTGAGCCCCTGAAAAATGGACTGTATTTGAAAAGTGTTGTAATTCTTATCAGTTCAAAATATTTTTTTGTTAAATCCCTTGATTTAAAGCTGACAGTCTTCACTTCAATCACATCTTTATTGCTTCATTTAAAATCCATTATGGTGGGGTAAAGACCCAAAACTATAAAATTGTATCACTGTCCAAATACTTATGGATCTAACTGTAGTGTTAATCTTTAAAAAATAAAGATAATACATTTCAGTAGTGTGTGACATGCATAGTAATGGTTTGAGCCAGGAATCGCATCCCTTGAAGCAACTGGAAGCATCCAACCAATGAATTAGGCATATTATATATATAGAAGGATCAGAAAGAAAGGTGTATGCAAATTTTACCAAAAAGGTTGACCAGAGTGGTGGTGATTGTAGACTGTGTACATTATATACATGCACAATTCACTCTCTACTTACAAAAGTCTTGCAAGTGTTATCAGCATTATTTAGAGCACAAGTCTAGATTGTCGATAATCTGTTAAATAACATTTTCATAGACAGAATGAATGAATCACAGGGGATGTCTTGTGCCAACGGAATTTCTTTGTGTGCCACCTTGAACACTTGTACCTAGGTTTGACACTCCTGGTGCAGGAAATCCCTATAAAAAAGGACCAGTAAATGTGTCCCACTACCACCTAGAGGAACATAAAATGCCTCATTAGAAAGCAGGAAGTCTTCTTTTAAACTACTTATCTCTAGTCCTGGTCTAGAAACCATTTGTCATAAAATGTATTTAAGCAAACAACTGTGCGATTCATTAGACTCAAGGGATTTTAAGTAGGAAAAATTGGAAGGTGTGAAGGAGAAAGAGAAAAGTGTGTTCATTTTTACACTGGCTAACTATGCTTGTGCTATAGTTTAAATATTAATATAACTTTGATATATTACTTTTATGAACTTTATGTTCATTGTCTTACTGCTTTTAAAAATAGAAACATATTTTACATATATAGACAGTAAAGTCATGATTAAAGGGGTAATCAAGTCAAAATTAAACTTTCATGATTTAGATAGAACATGCAATTTTAAACAACTTTCCAGTTAACTTCCATTAAAAGAATGTGCACAGTCTTTTTATATTTACACGTTTTGGGGTAGATTAAACAAGCAGCGGATGCTGCTTTCTACGCTCAAAGTTTTAGGCTCGCCTGAAACATAAGTTAAGATCCTTAACTACTCTGTCACCTTTTAGGTGGCGGAATGAAATCATTCTGATTCTATCCGATCGGGATGATTGACACCCCTTGCTAGCGGCCGATTGGCCACGAATGTGCAGGGGGTGGCATTTCACAAGCATTTCATAAGAAATGCTTGTGCACTGTTAAATGCAGACAGCTTATGCTGTCTGCATTTAGTGATGTCGGAGGGACATGATTCATTACAGCGAATCATGTCTTCCTGGTAGTTGTTAATTCTACCCATTTCTGTCACCAGCTCCTACTGAGCTGCATTTGTGATTGGCTGTCACATCATACAGAAGGAGTGGACATAGACATAACTTTAAAATTTTATTAGAAAAGATAAAGTATGAAGCAATGTTAGCACTTCTCTTCAGGTGCTCGCTGCCAGCCCCGGTTCTCCCAAACCGTATATAGAAGAAAAAAGTGTTGAAAGTGGCAGCGCTGTGTCCCCTCCAGGGAACCAAGCTGCCCATGTCCTCTGAGTCAACCTTGTTGCTTTCACCTCCAAAATAAAAGAGCTCACAATAGTGTAGCAGATTTCAGACAATGTGGTAGGAGCACAAACTGGTTATATGCACAAGATTGCAGTTAAAATAAGCCTTTTATTAAAATCATCACAAAGGTGTCTTCAGGTGCAGCTTCAGGTTTTATTTAAAATACAGCTCAACGCGTTTTGGCTAAAAGAAGCCTTTATCAAGAGCATAAAGTTAAAACAATTTCTGGAACAAATGGTTATCGCCTAGCAATATTCACAAACAAATATATAGTCTCAAAACCCTGCCTGCCTTCTTCAAGACACACCCATCCACAGGTGTGCTGAATTCAGCTAACATCAGGGCTGTATCCAAATCCTATCTTTTTCTGTCAGGAAGTGTAGAAATATACCAATGAAATTCAGTATGCCAGATGCCTTAAATAAATGTATATGGTTATGCTCTTGATAAAGGCTTCTTTTAGCTGAAACGCGTTGAGCTGTATTTTAAATAAAACCTGAAGCTGCACCTGAAGACACCTTTGTGATGATTTTAATAAAAGGATTATTTTAACTGCAATCTCCTGAGTATAACCAGTTTGTGCGTCTACCACATTGTCTGAAATCTGCTACACTATTGTGAGCTCTTTTATTTTGGAGGTGAAAACAACAAGGAGGACACGAGCAGCTTGGTTCCCTGGATGTGACACAGTGCTGCCATTTCCAACACTTTCTGCTTCTATAACTTTGAAATTTGTCAGAGAAAAATCTACTACTCATTTGAAGTTCAGACTAGAGAATGTAATTTTAAACAACTTTCCAATTAACTTCTATTATGTACTTTGCTGTGTTCTATTGGTACTGTCCTTTGTTGAAAAGCATGTCTAGGTAGGCTCAGGGACCTAGCTGCTGGTTGGTGGCTTCACATATATGCCTCTTTTTATTCTCTCAGAAACTGATGTGTTCAGCTAGCTCCCAGTAATGTATTGCTGGTCCTTCATCAAAGGATACCAAACAAATTAGACAAATGCGATACTAGACATACATTGGAAAGTAATTTTATATTGTATGCTTCATCTGAATCATAAAATAAAAAAAAAATAGGTTGCATGTCCCTTTAAGGTTTTACATTTCAAGAATTAAAAGTATTTCCAGTGACAGTATGGTTGTAAACATGTTGTGTCAATTAGATTTTTTACAGTTCTATTTCTTGTAGATGTCTATGCTAGCTTAGACAGTACAAGTGTTCAGCTCTATACATATTAACTTAGTATCGCACTTAAAGGGACACTGAACCCAAATTTTTTCTTTCGTGATTCAGATAGAGCATGCATTTTTAAGCAACTTTCTAATTACTCCTATTATCAAATTGTCTTCATTCTCTTGGTATCTTTATTTGAAATGTAAGGTTAGATGCCGGCCCATTTTTGGTGAACAACCTGGGTTGTTCTTGCTGATTGGTGGATACATTCACCCACCAATAAACAAGTGCTGTCCAGGGTCTGAACCAAAAATTTTCTGACTCCTTAGCTTTGATGCCTTCTTTTTCAAATAAAGATAGCAAGAGAACGAAGAACATTTGATAATATGAGTAAACTAGAAATTTGCTTAAAGTTGCATGCTCTATCTGCTAAATCACAAAAGAACAAAAATGTGTTCAGTGTCCCTTAACCTAATAAAATCTCAGTAGATCATAGATGTGATTTTATTTTGTTTCTACTGTGTTAGATCTCAGCACCCAGTTAGTTTGGGAACAACAACCTATGTGGATGCAGAGAGAGATAGTCTGATATATTTCAGTTAGCAAACAAAGTAAAGGCAAATGCCAAAATTAAATGAACAGTAAAGTCAAAATTAAACTTTCATGCTTCAGATAGAGTATGTGATTGTAAACAATTTTCCAATTTAATGACAAAAATCAATATATAAGATTGATTGAGTAATAACCCCCTTGAACAAATTCAAAATTCTCTTTTTATACTTCTGAATGAGGCAAGATGTAGAGGAATAATTAGTCAAAGAGAGTTTAAATTCTTGTTCCCAGAATTTCCTGTCATCCTCACATCGGAAACTGATATGAAGGAATTAAATTTCCTAGACATAACCATTAAAAAGGAAGGACAAAAAATTGTCACTGAAAATTTCAGGAAAAAGAATGCCACTAATAATATCTTGCATGCAGGAAGTGGCCATCCTTCACACCTAATTAAAGGGATTCCATATGGTCAGTTCCTTCGCCTGAGAAGGAACTGCTCCTCACTGTCTAAATTTAATATCCATGCATCACTTATGAAAGAGAGATTTCTTCAAAGGGGGTACTCAAACAAATCCCTAAAAAAAGCAATGTGGAAGGCTAAACATGCCAGTAGGGATGATCTTCTATATGGCACTAGATCAAAATCTGACCAAGGTAATATCAGATTTATTTCAAAATTTAACAACCAATGGCAAAATGTCAGATCAGTTTTGAGAAAAAACTGGCACATTTTGACTCTGGATGACAAAGTCAAAAAGGTGATTGGCGATAAGCCACTTCTGACAGCCCGTAAAGCACTAAGCCTGAGAGATATTTTGGTAAAAAGTCAATTCGTGAGAAGTCCTTCTTCTGCTGATTGGCTGAGAAAGGACAGAGGAGTTAAAGGGAGCTACCCATGTGGACACTGTGTATACTGTGTCCACATGGACAGCACCAAGCAATTCTCTGTCCAAGCTGGTAAAAGCTATGATATAAGGTTCTTCTTCAATTGTCAATCTGAAGGGGTGATTTACCTTCTCCGATGCTCATGCCCGGTTTTTTACGTTGGAAAAACAAAGAGATTAGTGAAGGACCGGGTTCAGGAGCATCGTGATGATATCATACATTCTAGGGACACAAATGTAGCAAGACATTTTGGCATTTTCCACAATGGAAATACAGAAACTTTAAAATTTATCATTATTGACAAAGGTATAACGAATGGCAGGGGTGGTAATAATGACAAGACACTCCTTCAAAAAGAAACAAAATGGATCTATAGACTTGGTACTAGATTTCCAACTGGTTTAAATGAGAAACTGGAATATGCCAGTTTCCTGTAAATGGTCAAAATAAAATAATAAAATAAAAATCTCTTAAGTCCCTAAATGTATCTGGCAGAGTATCTGTTGTAATATAGGATGTACAATTTAGTGATACAATTCTGGAATGCTAAGGAATTAAGCAAGTTCAGTATAATATGGTCACTTTATTAATGTAAATAAACACTACACGATAATTTAGGGCAATCTAGGTGTATATAGCTTTAAGAGAGGAATCACCTACAAAAAGAAGGATCACCTGTGATTGGCCAGGTGTACCTTTAAAAGAGGAAGTCCGGTAAGGACACAATATGCCCTGATGAGCCCCTGTGACACACACTTACTGTGGGGGTGAAACGGTCGTTGGCTGTGCTGTGTTTTAATCTCTAGGAGTATACCCTATTTAACTCCTATCTTCTATATGAAAAAATTATGGTAAAGCAAATTCATGTGATTTCTACATCTTGGGACATTTGCATTGTGTTTTGACATTGGAATAAGGATATTTTGGATCATTCATTCATTTATTTCACATGTGAACTGTGTTTGGCTTATAATAAGCACTGTGGTTGCAAAGACACGCTGAGGAAAGGCAAGCAGTCCGCTTTTAGTAAGGAAGCCTGGTTCTTTCATTACTATTTACATCGGTGACCTATATCTAATATGGATTGTGCTTGTGAAAATTTGTTGAGGTACATCTTGGTATAAAGATTTGTCCGCTTTTAGTAAGAAAGCCTGGCTCTTTCATTACTAGTTAACAACGCCCATCATACCTAGTGGAAGCCTGGTTCTTTCATTGGTGGCGAGCGGATACTCACCGGAGACCTGTGGATACACTCCTACCTATTCTACCAATCAGAGAGACTTGACAATTTCACCGCCCGTCCTCTAGTGACGTCACACGCTGTGATAGCGTTATACGGAGAGTACTTGGGTTCTAGAAGCGCTTAGGAATTACACGCTTAAGATAAGTGCTTATCCGTTTCCAAAACCACTGTTTTTGATCCAGATTACTATCAAATTTGCTTATCTTTGCTCCATATCTATATTTGTGGACTTTATCCATACATCTGTTGTTTGCTTGCTACATGTATTTCGAGGATTCTTGCAACATTTAGCATGTTTGAATGTATTTTGCAACTAGATCGTTATAGATAAATTACCACAACACACATATTTTGCTACACACTATTTTAGATCTAGGTAGCATACGTATGCTCTAGTCAATTCAGGTCCCAGTTTTTGTGTTTTACCTACACTTTGTGGTGTTTATTCATTTTGTATATATTGTTCATCTTATGTGGTGTGGCAAAGCTCAAAGTATTTTTCACTGACGTGAATGGGAAATTTAAATAAATGAAAAAATATTTTTACAAAGGAGCTGTCTGTGTGCCTATTTTTACCCTTGCTTTTTTCAGAGTATTTATATATGCTCTGAAACTTTAGTCTCTCTATACGAATTTAATGTCTATACTTTTTAAAGGGTGGCACCAGTACAATATTTGAGCAATATTACCTACTCTCACCCTCATTTATATATTTTATATTGTTGTAAGAGGATATAACTTGGAGGATTCTATAAGTCCTTTTCTTTTTGGTGATTGAAGTAGATTGCTAAGGGCGATAGTTTAAGCCCTAATTTTCCCTATACCATTTTTTGAGCTTTGCCGGCCAGTGTTATGGCATATACTCTGTCAGATGATTTGTGGGAGGCAGAATTGAAGGATTCCTTAGCTAATGACAGTATAGTTGGTGAAGATAATGATGATGAGGCTATAACCATTTTCAGTGCGTTTAGGAGATATAGATATCTCATTAACCGACAGTTAAAAATTAAAGCTGAAAATGCAAGCCTAGCTAACTATATAGAAAAAAAGATCATACCTAGAGGGTTAAGGTTATCATTAGACCCAGGTGCAAATACAAGAGAGGATGAGGAAGGGGACTCCTTTGTGGAGGAATGGAATGATAAACTTTCCTCGACCTCACTTGATTTGATGGGTATGATGATAAAGAGAAATGATAAAAGACTAGATAAAGTAAAAGGTGAAGCTGAAAAAGCTCTTTTGAAAGTAAATACCTTTGAAAATGACCCAAGCTTTGAAAAGCTAAATGGGGAAACTAGTCTAAATGTCACAAAATTAAAATCAGATATTAAAACACGTAAATGTAGGAAATTTAGACGTGACCAAGACGATTATAAAAATGGAAGAGTCTATATTTATAAGTCACAGAAAGGCACATATGATTCAGGAACAGATGCATCTGATTCTGAATCTAGCACTTCAAAAAACTACTCTGGTACAGCCCAAAAGGAAGAAAGAGAAAGAACAGAAGGGGAAAAAGGAAAAGACCCTTATGGTACTCCTGTGAAAGAGAAGAGATACCCAACCCGACAAATCAGAGGGAGAGGGGATCAATACGGTCAGAACAGAGGGAGATTCAGGGGGAGGGGGAATCGCAGGGGCTTCTAGCAAACCCCATTGAGGATGAACTGCAAATTGTGAACCTCTCCTCTTTTCCACTAAATATGGCGCATATTGACCTCCTCAAAAAAGGTCTATCTTTTTGCCCTTCTGCGGTAATAGATAAGTTTGAAGTGATAAAAGATTTGCATTTATTTGCAAGAAAAATTGTCTTATCTATTATCATGAAATCTGACCAGCCAAAAGTCTTAGATGCTAGTGACCAATCTGCTTTGTGTGACTTAGAGTCTCTATTTACAGCGGACACTCAGGAAGAAACTCCTAGTGACCATGAATCTTTAAGTCCCCCATATACTAAACCAATCTTTAAACCTAAGTCTTCATATATGCCTTCTCTCTCATTGATTCCAGCTGTCAATTTGTTTGTGAAGCAAATGGAAAAAGATATTGACTTACTTGCTTCGAAACAGACTGTTGACAATTTGAAACCTAGAGAAAGAAAAGCCTTAAAAGAGCTAGGTAGGGCTACGGGCCTGGTGATCAAGCCCGCTGACAAGGGCGGGAACCTAGTATTACTAGATGAGAAACTCTATGTAAATGAAGCTAAGCGTCAATTAAATGACAAAAATCAATATATAAGATTGAGTAATAACCCCCTTGAACAAATTCAAAATTCTCTTTTTATACTTCTGAATGAGGCAAGATGTAGAGGAATAATTAGTCAAAGAGAGTTTAAATTCTTGTTCCCAGAATTTCCTGTCATGCCTGTCTTTTATATTCTACCAAAATTGCATAAGAATATAAAATGTCCCCCTGGAAGACCCATAGTCTCAGGAATAGGGAGCGTGACAGAAAAGGTTGGGGAGTATATAGATGAATTCCTAAGACCTTTTTTGCTAACCCTGACATCTTATGTTAAAGACACCTCAGACCTTCTTAGGAAATTGGATGGAGTCATGATAAATGAAACCACCCTTCTGGCCTCCTTAGATGTGGAGGGGTTATACTCCTCCATTCCTCATGAGGTAGGTTTGCAAGCTATAAGAAAGTTTCTTGAAACAAGGGGCCCTTGTAGTTCGGAACATACAGAGTTTGTTGTTTCTCTCCTTAGATTTGTCCTTGAGAACAATGTATTCATGTTTGATGGACAAATCTTTCGACAGGTAAGAGGTACGGCGATGGGGGCAGTTTGTGCCCCCACGTATGCATGCCTCCATTTAGGGGCATGGGAATCTGATATCTTTGAACTACATAATGAGATATTTAATGAGAAAGTGTTGATGTGGGTCAGATATGTGGATGATGTTCTTGTATTGTGGGACGGGCCTGTGAATGAATTCAATGACTTTGTCCAAATGTTGAACCATAATGACAGGAACATCATCCTCACATCGGAAACTGATATGAAGGAATTAAATTTCCTAGACATAACCATTAAAAAGGAAGGACAAAAAATTGTCACTGAAAATTTCAGGAAAAAGAATGCCACTAATAATATCTTGCATGCAGGAAGTGGCCATCCTTCACACCTAATTAAAGGGATTCCATATGGTCAGTTCCTTCGCCTGAGAAGGAACTGCTCCTCACTGTCTAAATTTAATATCCATGCATCACTTATGAAAGAGAGATTTCTTCAAAGGGGGTACTCAAACAAATCCCTAAAAAAAGCAATGTGGAAGGCTAAACATGCCAGTAGGGATGATCTTCTATATGGCACTAGATCAAAATCTGACCAAGGTAATATCAGATTTATTTCAAAATTTAACAACCAATGGCAAAATGTCAGATCAGTTTTGAGAAAAAACTGGCACATTTTGACTCTGGATGACAAAGTCAAAAAGGTGATTGGCGATAAGCCACTTCTGACAGCCCGTAAAGCACTAAGCCTGAGAGATATTTTGGTAAAAAGTCAATTCGTGAGAAGTCCTTCTTCTGCTGATTGGCTGAGAAAGGACAGAGGAGTTAAAGGGAGCTACCCATGTGGACACTGTGTATACTGTGTCCACATGGACAGCACCAAGCAATTCTCTGTCCAAGCTGGTAAAAGCTATGATATAAGGTTCTTCTTCAATTGTCAATCTGAAGGGGTGATTTACCTTCTCCGATGCTCATGCCCGGTTTTTTACGTTGGAAAAACAAAGAGATTAGTGAAGGACCGGGTTCAGGAGCATCGTGATGATATCATACATTCTAGGGACACAAATGTAGCAAGACATTTTGGCATTTTCCACAATGGAAATACAGAAACTTTAAAATTTATCATTATTGACAAAGGTATAACGAATGGCAGGGGTGGTAATAATGACAAGACACTCCTTCAAAAAGAAACAAAATGGATCTATAGACTTGGTACTAGATTTCCAACTGGTTTAAATGAGAAACTGGAATATGCCAGTTTCCTGTAAATGGTCAAAATAAAATAATAAAATAAAAATCTCTTAAGTCCCTAAATGTATCTGGCAGAGTATCTGTTGTAATATAGGATGTACAATTTAGTGATACAATTCTGGAATGCTAAGGAATTAAGCAAGTTCAGTATAATATGGTCACTTTATTAATGTAAATAAACACTACACGATAATTTAGGGCAATCTAGGTGTATATAGCTTTAAGAGAGGAATCACCTACAAAAAGAAGGATCACCTGTGATTGGCCAGGTGTACCTTTAAAAGAGGAAGTCCGGTAAGGACACAATATGCCCTGATGAGCCCCTGTGACACACACTTACTGTGGGGGTGAAACGGTCGTTGGCTGTGCTGTGTTTTAATCTCTAGGAGTATACCCTATTTAACTCCTATCTTCTATATGAAAAAATTATGGTAAAGCAAATTCATGTGATTTCTACATCTTGGGACATTTGCATTGTGTTTTGACATTGGAATAAGGATATTTTGGATCATTCATTCATTTATTTCACATGTGAACTGTGTTTGGCTTATAATAAGCACTGTGGTTGCAAAGACACGCTGAGGAAAGGCAAGCAGTCCGCTTTTAGTAAGGAAGCCTGGTTCTTTCATTACTATTTACATCGGTGACCTATATCTAATATGGATTGTGCTTGTGAAAATTTGTTGAGGTACATCTTGGTATAAAGATTTGTCCGCTTTTAGTAAGAAAGCCTGGCTCTTTCATTACTAGTTAACAACGCCCATCATACCTAGTGGAAGCCTGGTTCTTTCATTGGTGGCGAGCGGATACTCACCGGAGACCTGTGGATACACTCCTACCTATTCTACCAATCAGAGAGACTTGACAATTTCACCGCCCGTCCTCTAGTGACGTCACACGCTGTGATAGCGTTATACGGAGAGTACTTGGGTTCTAGAAGCGCTTAGGAATTACACGCTTAAGATAAGTGCTTATCCGTTTCCAAAACCACTGTTTTTGATCCAGATTACTATCAAATTTGCTTATCTTTGCTCCATATCTATATTTGTGGACTTTATCCATACATCTGTTGTTTGCTTGCTACATGTATTTCGAGGATTCTTGCAACATTTAGCATGTTTGAATGTATTTTGCAACTAGATCGTTATAGATAAATTACCACAACACACATATTTTGCTACACACTATTTTAGATCTAGGTAGCATACGTATGCTCTAGTCAATTCAGGTCCCAGTTTTTGTGTTTTACCTACACTTTGTGGTGTTTATTCATTTTGTATATATTGTTCATCTTATGTGGTGTGGCAAAGCTCAAAGTATTTTTCACTGACGTGAATGGGAAATTTAAATAAATGAAAAAATATTTTTACAAAGGAGCTGTCTGTGTGCCTATTTTTACCCTTGCTTTTTTCAGAGTATTTATATATGCTCTGAAACTTTAGTCTCTCTATACGAATTTAATGTCTATAATTTTCCAATTTACTTCTATTATCACATTTGTTAAAAGACAAGCAATGCACTACTGGGAGCTAGCTGCTGACTGGTGGCTACACATATATGCCTCTTGCCGCACCCAGTGGTCTAGATTACAAGTGGAGCACTATGTATGACTTTCACAAAAGCGAGATTAGCGCTTCTCTTTGTAATACTTGCGCACGATAATGTGCGCCTGTATTACAAGTTAGCTACTCACGAGAGCGTGCTTCCATAGGCTCCAAAGGTAACCTTGTTCTGATGCCATCGCAGATGGCAGCAATCAAATATATATGCATATGCTAATATACATATATATTTACTGGGAACACACAGTTCCCATTGACCGCATTGTAAAGACACTTTTCAGTGCTGTTCACTCCCACCAACTTTAACCCAAACATACTGCCTAGTGCAGTAAGTTTTAAAAAAAATAAAGATGCTTCTATCTTTATTTTTTTTAATACACTACACTAGACAGTATTTTGGCGGCATTTGGGGCAGATTTATAAAATGAATCAGAGATCCGATCTCTAGTTAATTTTATAAGCGCTAATTGTTACTGCGAGCTTGCGGTAGCAATAACCAGACACTTGTAATGGCTGGTTAATTATCTCACTCCTGCAAATGGGTAAATTTGTGTTTGCGGGAGGGTGATAATTTAGCTCTCCACTTGTAATCTAGCCCAAGTGTTTCGCTGCCAGTAGTGCATTCATGCTCCTTCAACAAAGGATACTAAGAGAATGAAGCACATTTGATAATAGAAGTAAAATATGAATAGATTATAATTGTATGTGCTATCTGATACATAAAAAGAAAAAAAGTGTTTTATGTCCATTTAAACTTGATTGTTGTCTCTTTTAGGTGCATATGATCGTAGCGTGACCCTATTGGAGGTTTGTGGGAGCTGGCCTGAGAGTTTTGGACACCGTCACATCTCTTCAATTGAAAGCACCGAGGAAGGTCTTCGTGAGAGACTGGCTGACGCTATGTCTGAGTCCCCTAATAGGGATGTGGTGGGATCAGGAACAGGTACAAAGAAGAGGTGTGATAAGAGGTCCCAGAATTATCCTTTGTATTAAATTGTATTTTCTTGTATTAATACCCATTTGCCTACATAATATTTAATGCAAAATGGTTTTCATTACTAACTTAAGTAAAATACTTAACGGTTCATTTTCTTTACATCTCAACAAAATAACCAAGTTTTCTACTTCAGCTATATTGAATGTTGGGATGTATAGAAAAAAAATGCTTAATGTTTAAATATATATTTGCAAACCTGAAGCCTAAACTGTGCCTGTATGCAAATTTTACAATTTCATAAATTGAATCTGTTAACTTTATAATCTATGTTATGGCAATGACTATATAATGATATATTTTTGTTTGAAATTGAAACAAACAAAAAAAAAAGCAACCCAAAATGTGATAAATATTTTATTATATCTTTTCATGTGACACCACTGAAAAAATGACACTTTGCTACAATGTAAAGTAGTGAGTGTACAGCTTGTATAACAGTGTAAATGTGATGTTCCCTCAAAATAACTCAACACACAGCCATTAATGTATAAACTGTTGGCAACAAAAGTGAATACACCCCTAAGTGGAAATGTCCACTGAAACTGAGCTGCAGCATGGTGGACAAGACCATACAGCGGTTTCACAGGACAGGTTCCACTCAAAACAGGCCTCGCCATGGTCGACCATAGAAGTTGAGTGCATGTCCCCAGCGTCATATCCAGAGGTTGTCATTATGAAGTAGACATATGAGTTCTGCCAGCATTGCTGCAGAGGTTGAAGGGGTGGGGGGTCAGCCTGTCAGTGCTCAGACCATATGCCGCACACTGCATCAAATTGGTCTGCATGGCTGTCGTTCTAGAAGGAAGCCTCTTCTAAAGATGATGCACAAGAAAGGCCGCAAACAGTTTGCTGAAGACAAGCAGACTAAGTACATGGATTACTGGAACCATGTCATGTGGTCCGATGAGAACAAGATAAACTTATTTGGTTCAGATGGTGTCAAGCATGTGTGGCGGCAACCAGGTAAGGAATACAAAGACAAGTGTGTCTTGCCTACAGTAAAGCATGGTGGTGGGAGTGTCATGGTCTGGGCCTGCATGAGTGCTGCCGGCACTGGGGAGCTACCATTCATTGAGGGAACCATGAATGCCAATATGTACTGTGACATACTGAAGCAGAACCTGATCCCCTCCCTTCAGAGACTGGGCCACAGGGCAGTATTCCAACATGATAACGACCCCAAACACATCTCCAAGACGACCACTGCCTTGCTAAAGAAGCTGAGGTTAAAGGTGATGGATTGGCCAAGCATGTCTCCAGACCTAAACCCTATTGAGCATCTGTGGGACATCCTCAAACGGAAGGTGGGGGAGCGCAAGGTCTCTAACATTCACCAGCTCCAGAGTGGAAATTTGCACATCTGGCTATTCTATCTGCTAGAAATATATTCAGAAATTGGAAAAGTAAAAAGAAACCAAATTTTAATGAGTGGAAAAACTTTATTTTGAAGCAATTAATCTTAGATCAGAATGCCACCCCATTATACTTGGACCTTGAAATTTATAATTTTTGGGGAAATGGTCTGCTTTTATAAAATCTCTTCTTGAATCTTCATTAAATCAATTGCTGTACCCTCTCAGAAATACAGATTATCTTCTCCTGATGGCTGAATAAAAGTTTTTTTTTTTTTGGGGTGGTGGGGGAGGTTGGGTATTGTGGAAGTGTGAATGGGGATTGAAAGGGGGGAATAAAAAAGTATAAAATACCGCTGTACAGAAATACAGTTCAGGGGTAATTCACTCCTTAAGGTTGATACAAGGAATGTATCCCCCCCGATTTAGGTCATTTTTGGCCATATCATTTTTTGGTTAGGGAGTTGTGCCTCTTTTTTTTTTTTTTTGCTCCTGCATTTTAAAATTACATTTTCCCCAGCCAGGGCTCGTAAAAATCTTGCATACAGTCTCAGGTAGGTTGAATTAGCACATGTGTACACACACACTGTTTGGAACAAAGTAAGGAGGGGTGGGATGATGGGATCAGATCATCAGGGATAGCAATGGTATTGGCATGGGATTCTGGGAATCTTTAAATAAAGCAGGCTCTAAAGAAGCAGCCACTAGCACAGAATTGCAGATTTGATTGTTGCAATTATTAATAGATAATATTTAAGCAGGGAGCTGGAGCATATTCTAGATCATCAACCAATCCTTGAAAGTACCATCCATACACATAAATACACTTATACAGGGCTGTTTGGAAAAATTTAATGAGGGATGGGATCAGCATCAGATCATCAGGGATAGCAATTGTATTCTGGGAATCTTTACATAAAGCAGGGCAGGCTCTAAAGAAGGAGCCACTAGCAGAGAATTGAAGATTTGATTATGCAATTATTAATAGATAATATTTAAGCAGGCAAGTAAGAAAAAAATAAAATCATTTTACTTTCCCTTCCACTCTCTGCTATGACTGACTGCCCAGGCCCCAGTCCCCACAGCCCATATTATTCCATTATCAATTATTTATGATATGATGCCTCATGTGGATGTGTGCCCGGATTCTGCCCTGCTCCCTTCCATGGTCAAAATGAAAATCTCACCATCACACTCTCACTGTCACCAACAGGCAGTGTGCCCACTGCCCGCCCCAGGCTCACATTTTTTAAAAATTCAAAGTAGAAGTAGTATACTAAGTACTGTACTGTAATAGCCAGGCCCCAGGCCCCACAGCCCATATTATTCAATTTATCCATTACCATTATCCATTATTTATGATATGATTGATGCCTCATGTCACATGGATGTGTGCCCGGATTCTGCCCTTGCCTGCCCCCCTTCCATGGTCAAAATTTAAATCTCACCACCACACTCTCACTCACCAACAGGCAGTGTGCCCACTGCCCGCCCCAGGCTCACATTTTTTAAAAATTCAAAGTAGAAGACAAAGTAGTAAATAACTAAGTGTATTGTAATGTAAGTAAAGTAACTAATAGTAAGAAGACTGTAGTACATATTAGCCATGATGATAGTCCACAAAAGCGGCGCAATGACCCACCCGGCCGTCACACTCACCCCACCTCCACCATGGAAACAAAAATAGTACCTTTATTCAATTTTTAAAATGCAGGCAGTACGTCGTTAGTCATCACCGTCAGCGTCTGTCTGTGTCTGCAAACTCACAGGCTCTCCTCTCAGCTATGTCCGGTGTCTGTGTCACGTCTCTAGTCCTCCAAGGCGGTGTTACTTACCGCTGCTGCTGGGGTCATGGGGAGTCCATTGCCTGTGTACCTGCTGCTCAGTGATCACGTATATGCACGTGTGTGTTGCTCTCAGTCCCTCCAGTGCAGCGTGTGAGGCAGGCGGAAGTAGTAAAACGTGACATGACCGCAGAACGGCAAAATTTATTTAAAATCTTTTTTAAGAAAATAATAAATAACCATTAACCATGCCAACCTTGCCAACATAGTGCCAGTGCTGCCCCCTTAAATCTGTCGCTCTAGGCACCTGCCTTGTTGGCCTCTGCATAAATACGCCCCTGTGTTATTTAGTTCAAAAGGAATGGATAAGGACACGGTCGCATTTATTTAAAGGAATTGTACAAGTTTGATGAACAACTTGGTGAATATATTTTGAATTAATAAATTAGCATGATGTATGTATATTTAAGAACAAGATGTAATCATAACTATGTGAATGTTTTTGTTATTCATCTCTTCTCCTGATTTTTCTTTTCTGTACTTCGGAGAATAAATAAAGTATTGAAAAAAAAAAACAACATCCATCAGCTCCGTGATGTCATCATGGAGGAGTTGAAGAGGACTCCGGTGGCAACATGTGAAGCTCGGGTGAACTCCTTGCCCAAGAGGATTAAGGCAGTGCTGGAAAATATTGGTGGCCACACAAAATATTGACAATTTGGGCCCAATTTGGAAATTTGCACTTAGGGGTGTACTCCCTTTTGTTGCCAATGGTTTAGACATTTAAAGGTTGTGTGTACTCACTTTTGTGAGATACTGTACTGTATAATATATATATATATATATATATATATATATATATGCAAAGAATTGGTGTATGTGCACTCTCACCAACGTTCAACAACTACCAGGGTGCTGTACGGTAAATGATAAAAAAGCAAAGAAAACCACTCACTGGATTTTCATCAAAAACTGACCAAAACTTTTAATACAGTTTGTGACGTTTCGGGACAGCAACAGTCCCTTCCTCTGACAAATAAACACTGAACAAAAGCAGCCTTAAATAGGCTCCCAAACACACTCCCCTCAGGGTCAGCCAATCTAGGCTGAATGATTGAACACACCCATATAGTGACCAATGAAAAAACATAATACAAATTGTGCATGTGACTGTTATAACATAATCGACAAAAATGCTTTAAAAACAAATCCTCTTTGGACCCCAATGCTGGTAGTCATGCCCCCTAACTGAAATAAACATCCTATATGGTTATCAATCGACTAAATGAATGAAATAGTTCATAAAGTCGTAAATTATTATATAACCAATCAAACATTGGATTACAAACTTGGATTGCAATAGGCTCCAATACGTCATTCCTTCTGTTACTGATCCGCCCCTTGTTGCTAGGGACGCGATCAACGGCACATCTATAGCCCTCAAAAATGACACACTGTTACTGATCCGCCCCTAATACTAGGGACGCGATCAACGGCACATCTATAGCCCTCAAAAATGACACAAATCTCAACACAAAGTAGCGCATATCTTACTAAATTAATTGTTACATGCGTCTTTATAAATAATATGTAGCAGATCGCCCTATAGGAAAGCTATGAAAATTGTCAATAAAGAATTATCCAATGGCAAAGTGCCATGTCAAAAAATGGGCGTACGTATAGAGGCGTACATGCCTCAGTGTTTAATATGCTGGCATCTTATTCATCATTACCAGAACAAAACTAAAAATAACCATGTGACAAAATACGTTAATATAAAAGCCTATTGCTCAAATCTTTCTATATATCTACATTCATATTATATATAGTGAGATCGCCATATATGGATTATCGGAGTGTATATAAAGCAAAAGTATCGTGCCCTCGAGTAAATGTAACTAAACATATAACGTAGATTTACTTATAGAGCAACTCATTAATAGCATCTACAATCGTATTATATATGTTTTATGTATTTACTTTAAAATTGCCATCTATAAATAAGTTGCAAAATGTAAGTGAGACAGTATTGGCCAATAGCTGTGTGTCTAGCCCGAATGGGCGTGTTATTAAAATATAGTGCATACATAAATGAGCCTATTGCTCGGATCATTACTTGAATTTACACCTATATGTTGTGTCAATCATACAATCCCCGTGTGCAAGTGGATTACCAAAAAATAAAAGAGGACTGTAAATAATTTGAATATTGGGCATGTGTCTAAATGAAAAATAACAAAAGTGAAACTAAAACTATCACCTAAAAATGCATAAACATGCATAACAGTGCATAAAGAACATGTATAAACATGTTTATCACAACATGTCTCTGCCCCAATCTCGGGCATCTAGCTACACTCCAAAGAGAAAAGGGGGGGGGATATCATGCAGGACAAAAAGGGAACTATATCATGCAGGGCATGACCAGGCAGCAGAAGGATCCAATAGGAATCGTGATACACCACACAAACAATACAATTAAAATGATACAATTAAAAACAAAAATTGGCGCATGGAGAACTGACAGAGAACAGATACTTCATATTGAAAAAATAATATCAAAAAGAGCTATTATCCAAGCAGATCTTAAAAAATAACAAGATATTTGGACAAGGTAATAATATCATAATGGTCTTTGCCCCAAGGCTATTTAACAAAAAACTGTATAGTGTCAAACTATTTACTTGGATTCTTATTCCCAAGGGAGGAAAAGTTCAAAAAGCAAAGAATAATTAAAAAAATTATAACAGAAATGGGAAAAAATTTAGAACTACAAAAATGAAAAAATATGAAAAAATATATAAATAAAAATAAAAAATGGAAAAATAATAAAAAATAGAAAAATAATAATGAAAATATATGTGTGGGATCAAAACATGATCCAAAAACAGGCCAAAAAAATGAGGAATTATAAAAATGGATCAAAAAAATGGATCTAAAATTGAATCAAAAAAATTTAAAAAATTAAATAAAAAAAAGGCACTGGTGATGGACTCATGGACTCTCATCGGTGTAAATGCGGGTTATCGTGGACTCTCACAGAGGCATAGATTGTATTGTTTGTGTGGTGTATCACTCCAAGGAGTGCTTACACGATTCCTATTGGATCCTTCTGCTGCCTGGTCATGCCCTGCATGATATAGTTCCCTTTTTGTCCTGCATGATATCCCCCCCCTTTTCTCTTTGGAGTGTAGCTAGATGCCCGAGATTGGGGCAGAGACATGTTGTGATAAACATGTTTATACATGTTCTTTATGCACTGTTATGCATGTTTATGCATTTTTAGGTGATAGTTTTAGTTTCACTTTTGTTATTTTTCATTTAGACACATGCCCAATATTCAAATTATTTACAGTCCTCTTTTATTTTTTGGTAATCCACTTGCACACGGGGATTGTATGATTGACACAACATATAGGTGTAAATTCACGTAATGATCCGAGCAATAGGCTCATTTATGTATGCACTATATTTTAATAACACGCCCATTCGGGCTAGACACATAGCTATTGGCCAATACTGTCTCACTTACATTTTGCAACTTATTTATAGATGGCAATTTTAAAGTAAATACATAAAACATATATAATACGATTGTAGATGCTATTAATGAGTTGCTCTATAAGTAAATCTATGTTATATGTTTAGTTACATTTACTCGAGGGCACGATACTTTTGCTTTATGTACACTCCGATAATCCATATATGGCGACCTCACTATATATAATATGAATGTAGATATATAGAAAGATTTGAGCAATAGGCTTTTATATTAACGTATTTTGTCACATGGTTATTTTTAGTTTTGTTCTGGTAATGATGAATAAGATGCCAGCATATTAAACACTGAGGCATGTACGCCTCTATACGTACGCCCATTTTTTGACATGGCACTTTGCCATTGGATAATTCTTTATTGACAATTTTCATAGCTTTCCTATAGGGCGATCTGCTACATATTATTTATAAAGACGCATGTAACAATTAATTTAGTAAGATATGCGCTACTTTGTGTTGAGATTTGTGTCATTTTTGAGGGCTATAGATGTGCCGTTGATCGCGTCCCTAGTATTAGGGGCGGATCAGTAACAGTGTGTCATTTTTGAGGGCTATAGATGTGCCGTTGATCGCGTCCCTAGCAACAAGGGGCGGATCAGTAACAGAAGGAATGACGTATTGGAGCCTATTGCAATCCAAGTTTGTAATCCAATGTTTGATTGGTTATATAATAATTTACGACTTTATGAACTATTTCATTCATTTAGTCGATTGATATCCATATATATATAACAGTCACATGCACAATTTGTATTATGTTTTTTCATTGGTCACTATATGGGTATGTTCAATCATTCAGCCTGGATTGGCTGATCCTGAGGGGAGTGTGTTTGGGAGCCTATTTAAGGCTGCTTTTGTTCAGTGTTTATTTGTCAGAGGAAGGGACTGTTGCTGTCCCGAAACGTCACAAACTGTATTAAAAGTTTTGGTCACTTTTTGATGAAAATCCAGTGAGCGCTTTTCTTTGCTTTTATATATATATATATATATATATATATATATATATATATATATATATATATATTATTATCGGTTATTTGTAGAGCGCCAACAGATTCCGCAGCGCTAAATATATATATATACATGTAAATATATATATATATATATATATATATATATGCATACATGCATACACACACACACATATATATATACATATCTATATATATATATATGTATATACACATATACAAACACGTGTGTGTGTGTGTGTATATATATATATATATATGTACACACACATATATATATAAATATATATATATATATATACATACACACGCATATATTATATATATATATACACACATATACACACCTACAGTCTTTGTGTGCACAATAGAAATACAGAAATATGAATTGCAAAAATGGGAATCAATTGTGCATTGATTTTGAACATAGTAATAATAATAATAACTAGTATTTATATAGCGCCTTTCTCCATCATGACCTCTTTTTGTGCTATTATTTCATTGGTCCCCATTTTAGTAACTTGACCAGCCCAGTAAAACTTATGAATTGTGTTAACCCAGCACTGTTCTTCCATAGGTCTCATACCTATTACTCTCACGCTATTATTCACAATGAAATGTTACTTGGTGGTTTTATAGGTCCCTTCATTTGTATATTGCTTTAAGATTGATAACATATGGGTTCTATAAATAGAAAGAGGAGGTGATACATTGTATCATATTGAGTATAGAAGGGGTTAACCGAATAAATGAAAACTTAACTTTTACTCAAGGTATATATAAAAAAGGTGAATAGACAAACATTTAAGAAAAACTTAAAAACATATACGGTGGACTGCTCCCTGAGTGTACGGCAATATACTATTAATCCTCAAACGGTTATCACAAGAGAAGAGGCGTGTCCGCCATTGTACTGGAGGGAGTTCCCAGGTAGGTCGCACAAATATGGCCTATTAAATCTTCAGTCAAAGTGGCCTATTTGCCTAAATGCCTATTTACCGTTTATTACCTTGATATGTGCTACCAGTACTCCAACCATACTGAGATATCATGTGGATAGTGAGGCTATAAATTTCACAGCAAAGAAAAGCAACATCTATTTACATTTCATATTTTGGCATGATATAGGGCTACCCGGTCATACATAAGCGTACGTAGGGTAATTACCATAAAGATGGCCTAGAGATAAAGCTATGAATTCAGTAGCCACAGTGGCTGAATCTTATTACCTTTTAATACCGGTATGTTGCTGTTTAGTTATATAGAATACCAGCTTGTAGAGCTAGGGCTATAGGATTATACTAGTGTGAGTAGCATCAAAAAGAATGATTATAAAATTCACACCCAAAGTGGCTGGAATAGTTTCTTAATTAATACCGTTATTGCAGAGTTACACAGGTAACCAACAGCTATTAGGCTGATTCCCATTACCTTTAAGTACTGTACTGTAGCTGTATAGAATACCAGTTTGTAAGGTTTGGGCTATAGGATTATGCTTGTATGGGTAGCATCAAGAGGAACAATTATAAGATTCATAGCCAAAGTGGCTGGAATGGTTTGCTAATTAATACAATTTAAGTAGAGCTATACAAATAACCAACAAATACCCAACAGCTACACAAATACCCCACTACTATCCACTATCAGAACAAGGCTCCAATTACACGCCTCTTCTCTTGCGATAACCGTTTGAGGATTAATAGTATATTTCTGTATACTCAGGGAACAGTCCACCGTATATGTTTTTTAGTTCTTAAATATTTATGTATTCATCTTTTTATATATACATTGTTAACCCTTTCTATACTCAATATGATACGATGTATCACCCCCTTATAGCACTTAGTGTGCCACATAGTGTTTCTTCTCCTCTTTCTATTTATTAAACTTATATTTAGACACTAGGCACTGCCCTCCTGTATGTATATATTACTATAAGAGGGATCGGGGTGATTATTTACTCACCCTTACCGCTCTGATTTAACCATCAGGGAACCTCCTTGTTCTAACATATGGGTTCTACCAGATTTGAAATAATCTTGTACAAAATAAATAAATAAGTACATTTTTGATTTAACAAAGTCTATAGAACTCTGTGTCAGGACAATTAAATCACAGCACCATACATATATCCTTTTTTTAAATGAAATGAAACTGTGATCAATCTATTATGGGAAAGGGAAGAAAATATTCCTGAACTGATTTTGTTCACAGTATGTGAAACAATGAATAGCCAGTTAAAATACACACACACACAAACACCTTTATTTGTATACTCTGCTTTAGTGAACAGTTGTAATTGAACAATTATAGTAATCTGAATTGTTATGCTTGTGGAAATATGTATAAAAAATAAATGTCATTATACACATTCCTTTTTAATGCTGGAATGCAAATTGCAAATGGTATACAGCATCCATCATATTCACATAAATTTACACAAAGGATTTTTCTATTTATTATGTTACATGTTTTGCCATGTGGGAAGTGATTACAGCTATAGACATTGAGGGCATTGACAAGAAAATGGGGTACACTGCTGGTGTTAATTTCTGAGATCCGAGAGTAGGTTTTCAGATACTTTGTTCTTATATCTAAAGCAAAACAGCAACTGTTATAATTTTATATAGTTTATTTGGCTTGATTTTTTAAAAAGATGAGGACCTATAAATGTGACATGGTTAAAGGAACAGATCATGCAATTTTAAATAACTTTCTAATTTCTATGACCTAATTTTGAAAAGCATACATAGACTTAAGAGCACAAGTGCACTGCTAAAGCTAGCAGTTAATTGGTGGCTGTACAAGAATGCCTGTTGACATTGGCTCATTTAGGGCCCGATGATCTAAAGCTCTCCCTTCAGGTGAGATGATCTAAGTCTTGTTAGTACTGCGAGACCCCTATAAAAAAGTTAGAAACACAAATTTTATGTTGTCATGTTTGTGCTGCTATGAAGTGTTCCCTATGTAAAGGAGAGACTCCTACATTACAATATAAGGTCCAAACGAAAATCACAAAGATTTCTCTCCATGCTGGCGAGAGTTTGATCATCAGGTCCTTAATGTGTTCATCTAGCTACTAGTGTGCATTGCTGCACTTTCAATAAAAGATGCCAAGAGAATTAAGCACATTTGATAATAGAAGTAAATTTGAAAAGTGTTTAATATTGTATACTCTCTCAGAATCATGAAAAGAAAAAGTTTGGGTTTCAAGTACCTTTAATTTACTTTCTGTATTTTCTGTTACCACAAATTATATCTTTATTGCTGTGTACATCTTGGTAAAGTGTGTTCCTACATTTATTAACATTGGGTATGTTATGGTAAACATGTTTTTGGTGAGCCACTGTTCAGCTATCTGGGGAGCTGCAAATATTCCCAGGTTGAGCAAATGATATATGTTCCATTTTTTATACTAGAATTGTATAAACGTTGAGATATTATACATTGGAGAACCCTCTTTTGTTTTTGATTTCTATAAATTTTTACTTGTCTTAAAATTGACAGTTAATTGTAATTGACATGATACTACATACCATGTGACTTCTTAAAGGGACTCATACAGCCTACCATCCATGGGCGTAACTACAGGGGTCTCAGAGGTCTCAATTGAGACTGGGCCCACAACTCTAGAGGGCCTATGTTACAAAACAGGGTTTACCCCCCACCTGCAAAACAGGGTCACAATGTATGGAAAGTGTATGGATTTGTCTTTACAACTATGTTGGCAGGATCTTCAAGATGGCCACCACTGTAGTGCTGTTGAGAAAAAACTGCCACCATATTTGTACAGAAAGGATACATCCTCTGGCGCAGACTTACCAATGGAGAGGGTTGACTCACAGTCACAGAGAAGCATTTGCATTCTATGAAATATGGGCGTCATTAATTAGATATGCTGAAGAATCATACTATTAGGAGTAGGCAGTGTTGAAATGGGGGGCCCTGTCACACATTTTGCCTGGGGCGGATTGAGGGCTCATTATACCACTGCTACCATCTTATTAGTGTGACACGGCTTCTAATTGACTGAAAGCTGCTTTTTCAAACAATCACAGGTCACAGCACAGGATAAATAGCTCATTATGTAGCCTTCTTATGCTCCATGTATGCTAACAATATGTATACTAATTATTCACACATTGTATTGTAGGGTGAGTAATAAAAGGAGATTTAAATAGGTGATTTAATGATTTAATGTAAAAATGTAAAGAGAGCAGGAGTTATTGATGATAACAATTATGATATTTTTATATAAGGAAAGATCATTAGTGAATATATATACAGCTGAAAACTATTTTATTAATAAAATTACACTAAAAAGAATGTTATTTGATGTATTTTTATGTTATACACATACACACATTATATATATATATATATATATATATACATACATATACTGTATTGCTCTCTATTTCTCTCTTTATATACATATATATATATATATATATATATATATATATATACACATACATACATACATACATACACATGGTTATACTTCTGAGATAAATAAAACAATTCTGATCTAATAGAATATACCCGTAGTGCGAGATAGAGAACACTCACACAGTGTTGTCTGCGGGCTCTATTGTATGCATTTTGTTCCCCTCCTGGGTCTTTAATCTCGAAGCAATCCATCTCTGTAGTGTTCAATTATATAGATAAATAATCTCATTTATTTCCAAAGATCTAATAAGCTGCCCTTCTCACAAGAGGTTAAGAGATGTTAGAGACACTTATAAATGTTGTGCTTCAAAGTAATTGTAGAGGATTTTGCTTTCACTTAGTAATTCAGTGCTTGGGCAATATTTTTCCATTACATTATAGTCTAGAGATATAACATTTTGGATGAACTTTCATTTCCATAAAATATGGTTGGTTATTTCCACATATATTTGTAAGATATGTTTACTAAGTGACAAATAATGTCTAAAGACTTTTTGTGTATGATGGGACCTCTGACTTCCATAATGTTATTTTACAGGATAACACAACTATCCCTATTGCCTTGTAGCACTCTTTATGTTAATGTGTTATATTTATTGTTCTGTGCAATATAACATAAAATAGTACAACCACCATTATAATTTAGCTGAGAGGCCTCAGGTAGAATCCACACTATTCAAAAAAATAAAATGCTTGGGTTGGAGCTTTTGTTTCAAGGCAATCTCCTGAGCTGAGATGCTATGATCATACAAGAAACTGTTTTAAAAGAATACACAAGTAATCTATATACTATAAAGTGTTTCCTTTTATTGACCTAACAATGAAAAATAAAGCTTTAAAGGGATTCATCTCTTATTAAAGGAACATTAAACTTAAAATATATTCCCCCATTTAATTATGCACAGTGAAGCAATTTCACAATACACATTGATTATTTATTTTGCCCGATTTTCCTGTCATTTTGCAAATATGGTTGTATTTCCACATCCCCAGATAGGCTGGAGTGCATTCTGGGAAATGTATAACCCTGAACCTCCTATATGTTGCACAGTGATTAATTGATATGTGCAGAAATTAATTTATATCTATATCTACTTGGACACAACAAAGGAGATAAGAGCAACATACGACGTGTTTCCTTGGTCTGCAATACAATACAATACAAGTGATGCTAACAAGATGACAGTTTTAAATGCTTTTAAAACAGCATTATTTATTCAGATATTCTGCAACATAGGGCCAAATTTAAATAAGGTTATTTGCAGACATTTCATGTGAACTCTTCTTTTTCAAGTAACTGACTCTTAGGGGTTGATTTATCAAGCTGCAGCAGACAGAGGCGCACATACACACCCCTGTCCACCGTAGCTCGCCTCTGGTGGGCTGAATGCCTCTACCGAAATTCAGCATTTCACAAGAACGCAATTTTGCGTTCTTAAGCAAGGCCGCCCCCTGCCCTAGCACACCAATAACGTGCGGGCAGGAGCTGTCAATCTCCTCGGTCAGACGAGATCGGGGAGATAGAAATTCACCACCTAAGAGGTGGCAAAAGGTTAGGGAAGCAGTGGTCTGATGACCGCTGCTTGTTAATTACGGACTGCAGGTTCTCTTGTGAGAACCTGCAGTCGTAGGCAGGCAAAGCCTGCTGAAGAATTTGATAAATCGACCCCATAGAGTCATCAAAGTCCTCTTTGTGCATCATGTAGGAATTTTAGGCATATAAATAATCCCTTTATTTACCATTCCCCACTTTTGCATAACGAACACGGTTATATTAATATACTTTTTACCTCTGTAATTACCTTGTATCTAAGATTATGCTGACTGCCTCCTTATTTCAGATCTTTTGACAGACTTGCAGTTCAGTTCATTAGGGTTAACTCTGAAATAACTCCATGAGCGAACTAACGCTATCCAGCTATAAAACACTGTCAAATGTATTCAGTTAAGAGGCGCATTCAAGGGCCTAGAAATTTGCATATGAGCCTTCCTAGGTTTAGCTTTCTAATAAGAATACCAAGAGAACAAAGCAAATTTGATGATAAAAATAAATTTGAAAACTGTTTAAATTACATACCCTATCTGAATCATAAAAGTTTAATTTGGACTTTACTATCCCTTTAACCATTGTATAATAACTTAGCTAATAGATGCACTTTTGTTTACTCTCTGAGCCTCAACTGCTATTTATACCACAGCCTTATTGTTGCATGGATATGGCCACTGACATTTTGTTGTAGGTAATTTTGCATCTCCACACAATGGCCATTTTAATTTACCTTACACCACAACATACAGACTTGCTCTCACTCTCTTTTCAAATGACTTATATAGCTGGTAAGTAAAAATAATACATACTTCTTTTGTGTCAGTGGACACGATTCCTGAATAGGAGCCATTGGCAGGAGATGGAGAATACCTAATATAGTTATATTAACAGTAATCCGATACGTCACAACAGATAAGGAAAAGGCAAAAACATGGTCAGCAGATCCGAGGTCGGAGCAGGCAGCCAGTAGCGTAGTCAGTAAACAAGCCGGAGGTCAAAAGCCAGGAAGTCCTGTTATAATGATTCAGGAAAAAAGTACTTGGAAGAAAATGCTTGGTCTCTGGAAACAGGCAGAATAATCTAGCACTGAACTTAGGGATTGCCCAGGCTTTATAGCTCATAGGGACAAGGAACACCCCCATAACTATGGTGACGCTAGAAGTCACCCCCTAGGAGGCCAATCAGAATTCAGCTAGTGGAGGAGTGTTCTCTGGACACTCCCTGAACTGCTCTGACGCCAGGGAATTGAATTTTTGCAGGTGCTGACGTCAGGGGGGTCCCTATGATGCTAGGCACACCCTCCAGACCACGATCACATCCAGGAAGCGCCGTTGGCTTCAGGACAGCCAAACAGTTATGACGTTGTATTTCGTCCTAACGGCGCTAAAGCCCAGCGCCGTTTGGATGGAATACAACGCCATAACGGCGGTAAAATGTTAAACTAGTATGTAATGTTGTTGTTCATGGTGATTTAATAAATGAAGCATCTCCAGGAAGGAATGGTGATGCAGTTCTTTGAGAGCTAAAACGAGGAAGTTGAAGATGAAGCAGAAGAAAAAATAATGAGGTAAAGCATGATTAGAGGTTCATTGCACTTAGAGGGACTCTAAGATGAAAATTAATATTTTATGGTTCAGATGGGACATGGAATTAAAAAAAAAAAAATCCAATTTACTTCCATTATCAAATTATAGTACATGAAAATCAGGGAAAATAAATAATGACATTTTTTTTATTATACATTTTTTAAATAAATATACAGTAAAGCAAATGCACAATCTGAGGTTCTTGAAACTGTGTTATTATAAGAAAATAATATAGAAAACAGAATTATCAAACATGAATCAAAGTCGTGGTGCTATAACCAAGTTATAAATATGTATCTATTATTAAACTGCTTACTAGGAGCTGAATGTTGTATACAGAACAAGGGAAATTTTGAGAATCATGATGAAAAAGTTCTATAAGGGTGTAATGGGAAAATAAATGTAGAAGACCAATATAAGTTCAAAGCTTGACAAAACATTAAAGGGACAGTATACTATAAAATTATTTTTGCCTTAATGTGTTTCCAATTACTTTTTTTTACCAGCTACAGAGTATAAAATGTATGAGATTTGCTTTTTTAAGGCTTATTTGAGTATATGAATTAGCTGATTTTGTGTTTTGAAACCACAGCCTAATAAAATGGGTTGAGCTTGTAGGTATAATCAGATCTCATTACTTTATCACCTTGTGTAAATATATCTGCTTCTTTATCTTATATCTGTCCGTTAACCAAAGATCAATACTTGGAGAGAAAAATTGAAAATTAACATTTTATTACCTTATCTCTTCTATAACCCACTGGGAGTGTAATTTCTTCTACTGGCTGTGTAAACACAGCTTGGCCTTGAGGCCAAAAACTTTCAGGATGTGTTGGGATTGCACAGGCTAAATAAACTATTTCAAATGCCAATATAAAGGTAATGGAAATACTTGTAAACAATTTAATACACTCCAGCAGGTAAAGTGGATCATTGGGAACAAATTGGGGAGAACATTTTTTAATAAACTGTCCCGTTAAGGCATGGAACACAGAGAAGGGTGAAAAAAGTCCTGAATCTTATTGATATTCCAACATTTGTTTTTTGTTGTTACGTATGTAGTGTTTTTTTCCAAAGAAAGAGACAAAATTGGACTTAAGATCTTGTAAAGTAGGTGTTTTTTTTTCTTCAGAATTGAGGCATTGTGCTATAAATACTTCTATGGAATAGCTTCCCTTTACAACGTTAGTAATTCTGCTGTAAAATTTGCCATTAATAAAGAATAGAATATCTGTCAATAAATGTTGAGCATGTAGACAGGATCACTAAATATATGTCACGGTGCCCTTGTTTTCACACCCTCTCTAGCAAAGATCTGGATATGGTAAAAATATGAGGTTCAATCTTTTCAGGGGTGAGGTACATCTACTTACTTAAACATTTGTAGTTGGTCTCTATGATCTTAGGTGGAATATTTAGCTGTATTGTGAAAAATAACTTTCTTTCACATGTCTGTGGATTATAGGGCAGCATAATCAATCATTTTATATGGAATTTAATTGTGATCTTACTAACCCTTTAATGGTAGATTTACAAACCAAAGAAAGTAAAACTTACTGAAACTATCTGCAAGTTCTGACTCCACACATTTTAATATAACCTTAAATTAATAGTGGGTGCTGCCTAGAGATTACAGAAAAAAACATGGTTAAATCTCTTGGTATTTTTTCCCTTTTTAAAATAAATTCTTTAACTGGTTTTACAGATTTTTGCAAGCTTACTGAGAATAACTGTTTTATCTCTTTACGAATGATAGTGATCCACATGTGACCACTGCACATGCATTTAATTCTGAATCATTTACCTTTTTTTAAAAAAAATAAATAAAAATAAACCATCATTAGTAATCCCTGTTTTTATAAAAAAGAGCCACTGAAAAATATAAGCAGTATGACAAAAAAATGGAGAATGCATAATTTAGACAAATACAATAAAAAGTTTATTATACCTTTGAGGTAGACTTTATAAAATCAGTGCAAATAAATGGAATACGTTGCTTGATGGCAGTAATTGCAGTAAGTAATGTTAAAGTTTTTTTTATCTAAGCACAAGTTTTGTAGTGTACCTTGTTTGGAGAATATAATTATACTTGCAATCAGAAAATAGACCTACACTAAATGGTGAAAAGAATATAGACACCCTACTAATTATTGAGTTCAGGTGATTCAACCACACCAATTGCTAACAGGTGAATAAAATCTAACACGTAGCTATGAAATCTCCATAGCAAAAAACTATTAGTACAGTGAGTTGTAGTGAAGAGCTCAGTGACTTTAAACATGGCACTGTCATAGAATGGCACTTTTGGACAAGTCAGTATAGTGTACATATTTACTAAAACTATTTTTCTTCCTTACATCAAATTAACTGATCATTTTACTTTAATGTTATAAAAATAAATAAATAAAGTGCATTATTTCCACTTAATCTATTTGCAAAAGGAAGTTATAAACTCATTTGTGTAACTGGCTGTTACTTGCAAACATTCTAGAGAGAGTTATAAGAGTGTTCTTGACAAAACAAAACTAAACAGTACCAGGTTTATTAAAGTATCTCGAAAAATGAGCAACATTTAGAAAATTGGACCCTGGGTAACTAAGCATGTGTGTGTTACCAATTTTTTGTAAATGTGTGTAGTAGCTGCAACTTTATAGTAACTCATTTCCAATTTATTTTTTAACTATAAATGGGATAATCATCTAATTTTATTTTGAGGCATTATATTTTGCATAAGTATGAGTACAATGTACCATTCCACCATTAGTAAGCAGTCCTACATATAAAAGATTGGTTGACCATTAAATTTGTATCTGCATTTCATGGATCAACTGAATAAGAATAATCAAAAACTTAGTAACTGTAGCATACTATTTTAGGGAAATATATTCAGGACTCCTTGAGTGGAATAATATTTACTGTTTTATGAAACCAAAAATGTGCCATTTGAGGTTATGCATGACTGAGCAATTACAACACCATCATATTGGCTACTTTATAGGGATTCTGGTATGCAGGTGCTGTATGTTTTTTTTAATTTTATTTTATAAAAGCAAATCATTTAATAATAGCAAAACATTTCCACGTTGCTGTTTCACTGGTTCCTGAAACACAAATGTCTTGGAAATCAATGAGGTTAATTAGTTTTTCAGAAATGTGTTTTAACTTATAGAGCTGGTGAACAAGTCTCTCTTGTTTCTAAATTTATATTTTTTAAAAATCCACAGAGATTACATTTTTTTTTTCTTCAGATCAACAGGGAACCCTGTATAAATTAAAAAGTAATCCATATTTTCTATATAAATATAGATTTTGATGACAGATCAGAAGCAAATGTTGGATTTGCAATTTATAGAGAGTTTAACATTTCCCTTGAAAAACCACACTGAGATTGTAGAATCTCATCTACACATTACATATAATGAATTATCCTGAGATTATTATGATGCCATCAAAATTGCATGTAACACTATGTAGTATAAAATATAATCAGAACAACATCTCTTTTTTTGGTCCTGTTCTGAATGGCTCTCTTCCAGGTAACCCCTCCTATACAAAGAATAAAAAAATGAGACCCACGGATAATGGCAATGACGAATGACAAATTATGCAAATGTAGTATTATTATTATTTACAAAAACATTACCCATTTATCTAGATACAAACCTTATTAAGAAATTATATATGTGTGCACTCTACAAATTGAAAAAAAGATCTCACATCAGGTGCTAGCAGTCATAACAATATTTGAAAATAATTAGAATGTCAGGGTGCCAGGAATCAAACTGAGATGAGAAGTGCAAAAATAATCACACCTTTATTAATAGCAAAAAATAATAAAAAGTCCACCAGTCAAATAACAATCCAAGAGTCAAAACCAGAGCTGGTAGTCAGACGAGCCGAGTCAGGAGCCAAAGAGAGTAGTCAGACGAGCCGGAATCAGGAACAAGGAGAACAGCAGAGTCAGGAACAAGCCAGGGATCAGGAACCAGGAGGGACGCCAGACAGCCAGGTAATACACAGGAACTCTCGCAAACAGGTCTGAGACAACGCATTGGCAAAGCATACTGAACAGAGGCCCTTTAAATAATAAGTGATGAAATCACAATTCTGAGACTGCAACCTGTCTCACATGGATGATGTACACCAGTCTGGCCATAAAAGGGCATGCAGGAAATGAGCAGCATCACACACTATGCACCAGAGTCAGCAAGCAAGGTGAGTAAAATGGCTGCCAACAACACATGGCAAACAAAGCAGGGAAAAAACCCTGACATAGAAAGAGAAAAATAATCTATATATATATATATATATATATTAAAGAATGACAAGACAGCACTCAGATCCAAAAATAAAAATATATGTATTTATACCTCTTCACCAGTATCAGTAACACTTTAATCTACCAAAATGAACCAAATGTGAAACAAACACATAAAACATAAATTACAAATTGTAGCAATTCCAGGCCTGGAAATCAGTGAAGCATAAATGAGCACGTATACAAACGAATTGAGCATATAAGTGTAAGAACACTCTCAACCCTAATGGATACAATTACTTGCACAGATCCTCACCCCCAATCCAGGGGGCTAAAGCAATGCGTGGGCTCAAAAAGAGGAATACTGAGTCAATTTACAACAAAAAGACAGTCCATACGGAGAACTTAGTGTACAAGACATGCTCTGACAGTGATGCTGAAAAACAGTTGATGCCAACAAATGTAATGTGCTCAGCACTGGATCCGGAGAAATAAAGCAAATGCAAGTGTCTCACCATATGCTGCAAAGAGAGCTCCTTAGCTTGCAATTGAGTCGACAGTTGAACCGGGTAAAGAACCTCCAGTACTGGAAAACGTAATGGCTATTTCAAAACCTTATACGGAGTTGTTCCATATCACTGCTGTAGCAAGCGGGTAACCTTATGCACATGTAGGCAAGTAAAGCACGGATCCTCCGGATTCACTGAGATATCCAACACCTGGAGAAGCATGTTTCAATTTTGCCGTTCATAGAAGCGTCAGACATGACGCGTTTCGCCCCTCCCCTTCCTGGGCTAACCTTTAGAACTCTTTGCCACAAGGATTTAAAAAGGGGCTAAAAATGTAGAAGTTTCGATTCATAGGGGCATATTTATCAAGCTCCGTATGGAGACCGCTGCTCCATATCTTGACCGCCTGCTCTGAGGCTGCGGACAGAAATCAACCCGATCAAATACGATCGGGTTGATTGACATCCCCTGCTAGCGGCCGATTGGCCGCAAATCTGCAGGGGGCGGCATTGCACCAGCAGTTCACAAGAACTGCTGGTGCAATGACAAATGCCGACAGCGTAAGCTGCCGTCATTTATCGATGTGCGGCGGACATGATACGCTACTTCGTATGATGTCCGCTCGCACATTGATAAATATGTCCCATAGCATCAATCTGTTTGTGCAAACATTTTTGGCTACACATTCGTGCTGTAAAGTTCCCATTCCACTTAAAGGGACAGTTTAGTTGAAAATTGTTATTGTTTAAAAGATAGATAATCCCTTTATTACCCATTCTCCAGTTTTGCATAACCATCACATTAATATACTGTTTACATCTATGGTTATCTGTGTCTAAGCCCCTGCAGACTGCCCCTTATCTCAGTGCTTTTTACAAGCTTGCATTTTAGCCAATCAGTTGGTTCTTGCATAACCGTTAACATTCTGTACGGGAGTGAGCACAATGTTATCAGTATGAAACACATGAACTAGCACCATCTAGCTGTTCAAGATTTAAAAAACACTGAGATAAGTCGCAGCCTGCAAGGACATAGAAACAGGCAAACATAGAGG
Organism: Bombina bombina; assembly: GCF_027579735.1. NCBI lineage: Eukaryota > Metazoa > Chordata > Amphibia > Anura > Bombinatoridae > Bombina > Bombina bombina. The sequence continues at coordinate 640,270,196 of NC_069501.1, read as the reverse complement.
TTATAAAGTATATTTATATAACAATGTTTATTATGCAAAGCTGGGGAATGGGTAGTAAAAGTGTCATGTTTTTAAACAATAAAAAAAACAATCATGAAGACTGTCCCTTTAATCTCAAATGTGTTGTTTTGGATTATGATCTGGGGACAGCGCACACCATTGGAGTAAACATGGTCATGACCTTGGCACCCTATTAGAAATAACTATTTGAAATGGTTAGGCTATACCCAGAGAAGAATAAATGATCACCAGTCATGTTTAACCACACTTTGGCATTAAAGGATATTAAACTGTACGAGATTGTTATATAAAATGTTAAATTAAAGGGATACTAAACCCATTTTTTTTCTTTCATGATTCAGACAGATTATGCCATTTTAAGCAACTTTCTAATTTACTCCTATTATCAATTTTTCTTTGTTCTCTTGCTATCTTTATTTAAAAATCAGGAATGTAAAGCTTAGGAGACGGCCCATTTTTGGTTTAGAACCTGGGTTATATTTGCTTATTGGTGGCTAAATGTAGCCACCAATAAGCAAGCACTATCCAAAGTTATTGATGTATACTGATGTCTACAGACTCTTGGTTGTGTAATCGGTCTTTTCATATGCAGGGGAGGGAGGAGGGGGAGTGTCTACCTGTTTCTGCTTTCCCAACCCCTTTTTTAATATGTTTTAGACTTGATTTTGATATCAGTATCTGTGCATATTCTTCTTTATAGTAGTGTCTATTACATGCAGTTATATAGAAATTGATGTATACTGTCCCTTTAAGTTTCCCCTTATTCTATCTCTCTGCTGAGAACACCTGCAGGCCCATTTATCAAAGGGCTTGCGGACCTGATCCGACACTGCGGATCAGGTCCGCATGACCTCGCTAAATGCGGAGAGCAATACGCTCTCCGCATTTAACATTGCACCAGCAGCTCACAAGAGCTGCTGGCGCAACGCCGCCCCCTGCTGACTCGCGGCCAATCGGCCGCCAGCAGGGAGCTGTCAATCAACCCGATCGTATTCGATCGGGTTGATGTCTGGCGATTCCTGTCCGCCTGTTCAGAGCAGGCGGACAGGGTTATGGAGCAGCGGTCTTTAGACCGCTGCTTCATAAGTTGTGTTTCTGGCGAGTCTGAAGACTCGCCAGAAACACGGCCCTTCAAGCTCCGTACGGAGCTTGATAAATGGGCCTGTTCGGGACAAATGTAAAACAGGTAATACAATAGAATGTGCAAACAATATACATCCTGTATAATAAAGTATTATTAAAGTTATTATCTAACCAGCATTTTCACATAACATTCACCTAGATTACAAGTTTTGCGTTTGTGTTTTAACGCTGAAAAAATTGTAATTTCAGCATTAAAATAGCACTGCAGCCATTACAAGTCTTGTCGGTATAGCTGTACCGCAAGCCTTTTAGCCTGTAACGCAACGTCAGTCCTGCACACATAAAAATTACGTTTTTTTCATGGGACTTCCATAGTGCAGCCATTACAAGTTTTGCGGTGAGTCTAAAAAGCTTGCGTTCCAGCCTATACCAACAAGATCCGTTTCGCAATCTGAGAGCAGTTGTTATGAGTTTTACGCTACAAAACTGTTACATAAAAATCATAACTAAACTGTCACAAAGTGCACTAAACACCCATAAACTACCTATTAACCCCTAAACCGAGGCTCTCCCGCATCGCAAACACTATATTAAAGTTATTAACCCCTAATCTGCCGCTCCCGACATCGCCGCCACTAATAAAATTTATTAACCCCTATTCCGCTGCTCCCCAACATCATCACCACTATACTAAAGTTATTAACCCCTATTGCCCCGCTCCCCAACATCACCCACACTATAATAAATCTATTAACCCCTATTCCGCCGCTCCCTGACACCTTTGCCACTATAATAAACCTATTAACCCCTAAACCAAAAGCCCCTCACATCACAATAAACTAATTTAAACTAGTAACCCCTAAACCTAACGCCCCCCCTAACTTTATATTAAAATTACAATTTCCCAATTGGGAGCTATGGCTACAGACCCCGGGGAGAGCACTAGCCTGATTGATGGGACGGAGGCTGAGATTATAAGGAGTGATGCACTACTGCATATAATGGCGGCTATGCGGATGCACTTATCAAAAAGAGTGTGTGCAGCCATATTGTTTCCCTAAAACAAGTGGACCATCCAGCCTCCAACAGGGATAACACATTGCAGGACACACTGTGGGATTGCACTGTAGTAGAGGAACAGAATTACCCTGACGAGAAATGTGCATCACTACAGCTTAAAATGTTGGCCCGCACCTCTTCCGATTATCTCAGAGGTGAAAAGAAATTGCGATGGCAGCGTGCTTTTTATGCAGGAGATGCAGATCATTCTTCCAGGAACACTGGTTTATATTCCTATGCATTTGCGACTCCCAGCCCTTCCAGGGTCTTACTAAGGGATATAGATCTTTCACTGCTGTCACAGAATCTTTCCTCCATATCACAACTCTCCTTGGTTTCATTACAACAAGATAGAAGATCTCGGGTTAGCTAGTATTTTCTGGAACTAACACCAATATCTGAACTGGATATAAACTACTTTACGTATGATGAGTAAGGTTACCACAAAAGTTTATGTTTCTTTACATAGCGCACTATATACCTAAGTTCATACTTTAAAGCTAAATATACTCAATAGATTACATTGTCTCATTCTCGATACTACTTGTTTTACTAGATTGCTCACAGAAATAGCATTATTTCTTTTTAGGAGTTACTGTCAATAGGTTTCTAGCTTATGTATACTCATTATAGGATGGCAAAAAGGGCTGAGACCCCCATGCATTATAAGCTGTAAGCTTTATCCCTATATTCCCAGGTCCTTTATTCTTAACGACCATAGAATACGAAGCACTGAACCCCAGACTATACATATATTTTTATAAAGTTTGCCGCTCTCCTTTTCCTTATAAATCTGACTGGATGAATACTATATATTCTCCTGAATCATACGTGATAGTTACAACTATTGATGTGCTGTCTACTATACAGGGAGTGCAGAATTATTAGGCAAATGAGTATTTTGACCACATCATCCTCTTTATGCATGTTGTCTTACTCCAAGCTGTATAGGCTCGAAAGCCTACTACCAATTAAGCATATTAGGTGATGTGCATCTCTGTAATGAGAAGGGGTGTGGTCTAATGACATCAACACCCTATATCAGGTGTGCATAATTATTAGGCAACTTCCTTTCCTTTGGCAAAATGGGTCAAAAGAAGGACTTGACAGGCTCAGAAAAGTCAAAAATAGTGAGATATCTTACAGAGGGATGCAGCACTCTTAAAATTGCAAAGCTTCTGAAGCGTGATCATCGAACAATCAAGCGTTTCATTCAAAATAGTCAACAGGGTCGCAAGAAGTGTGTGGAAAAACCAAGGCACAAAATAACTGCCCATGAACTGAGAAAAGTCAAGCATGCAGCTGCCAAGATGCCACTTGCCACCAGTTTGGCCATATTTCAGAGCTGCAACATCACTGGAGTGCCCAAAAGCACAAGGTGTGCAATACTCAGAGACATGGCCAAGGTAAGAAAGGCTGAAAGACGACCACCACTGAAAAAGACACACAAGCTGAAACGTCAAGACTGGGCCAAGAAATATCTCAAGACTGATTTTTCTAAGGTTTTATGGACTGATGAAATGAGAGTGAGTCTTGATGGGCCAGATGGATGGGCCCGTGGCTGGATTGGTAAAAGGCAGAGAGCTCCAGTCCGACTCAGACGCCAGCAAGGTGGAGGTGGAGTACTGGTTTGGGCTGGTATCATCAAAGATGAGCTTGTGGGGCCTTTTCGGGTTGAGGATGGAGTCAAGCTCAACTCCCAGTCCTACTGCCAGTTTCTGGAAGACACCTTCTTCAAGCAGTGGTACAGGAAGAAGTCTGCATCCTTCAAGAAAAACATGATTTTCATGCAGGACAATGCTCCATCACACGCGTCCAAGTACTCCACAGAGTGGCTGGCAAGAAAGGGTATAAAAGAAGAAAATCTAATGACATGGCCTCCTTGTTCACCTGATCTGAACCCCATTGAGAACCTGTGGTCCATCATCAAATGTGAGATTTACAAGGAGGGAAAACAGTACACCTCTCTGAACAGTGTCTGGTAGGCTGTGGTTGCTGCTGCACGCAATGTTGATGGTGAACAGATCAAAACACTGACAGAATCCATGGATGGCAGGCTTTTGAGTGTCCTTGCAAAGAAAGGTGGCTATATTGGTCACTGATTTGTTTTTGTTTTGTTTTTGAATGTCAGAAATGTATATTTGTGAATGTTGAGATGTTATATTGGTTTCACTGGTAAAAATAAATAATTGAAATGGGTATATATTTGTTTTTTGTTAAGTTGCCTAATAATTATGCACAGTAATAGTCACCTGCACACACAGATATCCCCCTAAAATAGCTAAAACTAAAAACAAACTAAAAACTACTTCCAAAAATATTCAGCTTTGATATTAATGAGTTTTTTGGTCGTTTATTCTTAACGACCATAGAATACGAAGCACTGAACCCCAGACTATACATATATTTTTATAAAGTTTGCCGCTCTCCTTTTCCTTATAAATCTGACTGGATTAATACTATATATTCTCCTGAATCATACGTGATAGTTACAACTATTGATGTGCTGTCTACTATACAGGGAGTGCAGAATTATTAGGCAAATGAGTATTTTGACCACATCATCCTCTTTATGCATGTTGTCTTACTCCAAGCTGTATAGGCTCGAAAGCCTACTACCAATTAAGCATATTAGGTGATGTGCATCTCTGTAATGAGAAGGGGTGTGGTCTAATGACATCAACACCCTATATCAGGTGTGCATAATTATTAGGCAACTTCCTTTCCTTTGGCAAAATGGGTCAAAAGAAGGACTTGACAGGCTCAGAAAAGTGAAAAATAGTGAGATATCTTGCAGAGGGATGCAGCACTCTTAAAATTGCAAAGCTTCTGAAGCGTGATCATCGAACAATCAAGCGTTTCATTCAAAATAGTCAACAGGGTCGCAAGAAGTGTGTGGAAAAACCAAGGCGCAAAATAACTGCCCATGAACTGAGAAAAGTCAAGCGTGCAGCTGCCAAGATGCCACTTGCCACCAGTTTGGCCATATTTCAGAGCTGCAACATCACTGGAGTGCCCAAAAGCACAAGGTGTGCAATACTCAGAGACATGGCCAAGGTAAGAAAGGCTGAAAGACGACCACCACTGAAAAAGACACACAAGCTGAAACGTCAAGACTGGGCCAAGAAATATCTCAAGACTGATTTTTCTAAGGTTTTATGGACTGATGAAATGAGAGTGAGTCTTGATGGGCCAGATGGATGGGCCCGTGGCTGGATTGGTAAAGGGCAGAGAGCTCCAGTCCGACTCAGACGCCAGCAAGGTGGAGGTGGAGTACTGGTTTGGGCTGGTATCATCAAAGATGAGCTTGTGGGGCCTTTTCGGGTTGAGGATGGAGTCAAGCTCAACTCCCAGTCCTACTGCCAGTTTCTGGAAGACACCTTCTTCAAGCAGTGGTACAGGAAGAAGTCTGCATCCTTCAAGAAAAACATGATTTTCATGCAGGACAATGCTCCATCACACGCGTCCAAGTACTCCACAGAGTGGCTGGCAAGAAAGGGTATAAAAGAAGAAAATCTAATGACATGGCCTCCTTGTTCACCTGATCTGAACCCCATTGAGAACCTGTGGTCCATCATCAAATGTGAGATTTACAAGGAGGGAAAACAGTACACCTCTCTGAACAGTGTCTGGGAGGCTGTGGTTGCTGCTGCACGCAATGTTGATGGTGAACAGATCAAAACACTGACAGAATCCATGGATGGCAGGCTTTTGAGTGTCCTTGCAAAGAAAGGTGGCTATATTGGTCACTGATTTGTTTTTGTTTTGTTTTTGAATGTCAGAAATGTATATTTGTGAATGTTGAGATGTTATATTGGTTTCACTGGTAAAAATAAATAATTGAAATGGGTATATATTTGTTTTTTGTTAAGTTGCCTAATAATTATGCACAGTAATAGTCACCTGCACACACAGATATCCCCCTAAAATAGCTAAAACTAAAAACAAACTAAAAACTACTTCCAAAAATATTCAGCTTTGATATTAATGAGTTTTTTGGGTTCATTGAGAACATGGTTGTTGTTCAATAATAAAATTAATCCTCAAAAATACAACTTGCCTAATCTGCACTCCCTGTATACATTCCTAGGGTTAATCTGCTGTTAAGATAATATGTCAGAAGGGCTGATGCTGTGTCTCTGTCTACGGCCGAGATGGGGATATCAGTTAGCACTGTAATAACCGACCCTTAGCTTTCATGAGCTCTCATTGTACATATATATATTTTTCAGATCTTGTCTTACTCAAAGTTATAAATACAATGGAGTCTAGACTCAAAATGATAGGAATTCATATACGCCTCATTTGTGGAAAGAATATTCCTCTGCTTCTGTTATGCTTAGTATATGTTTGGGAATATTTGACCTAGCTAACAAAGCACATATCCGCCTACCTTGAGATGTACCTTTATTGTTTTTCAAATGTGCTACTAACTTTTAACTGAGAGTCATGATTTATCTATATTGGATACTGGAACATTTGGTACACACTTATTATAAGATGTGTTTGGTTTACCTGACTATTGTTATGTTTATTCTATATTCCATATTATTATACCTGCCTCTGCCTCCTTTCGGCAGTATAAGGTATAATATCTATGAGCTTTACCAATATAGTACTATGAAGTTTTAGAACCTTGGTGCAAGCACATTCCAATGCTATATAGTCAAGTTATGCTTACTATTATAGTACCAGTCATGCTTATCTAATTTAAATCCTATCAGTGCCTTTAAATCTATTCCTGAGTGACGATCTATAAATTAATGAAACAGCCCCATCACTTAACACCCTAATTAAAACTGGCCAATGAGTACTAAGTTGCAACCTTGAAGTAACGAGTAAATAATATTATCCACATTATATTGACAGTTGCCTGTTCGATACAAGTTATGTTTTTTTTTTATGTTATCTTTTTTATCAAAAAAGTTATGCTATTGATAGTGTATATTGTTTGTATTCTGTTACATAAGCACATCAGGATGATAAATATCTATCTATTTAGTTTACTACATATTTAGTTACACTACTGGTTCCCTAGGGGATTAGCCCCTCTGTTTCATATGCTCACACCTCTGTATTTCTATTAATCCATAGCCCCAGCTCTGTGAGATTATGTTGGCTCCGCCCTCCTCCCCCCTCCTTCCACCATAAAGCTTACTTTGTAAGCAAAGGAAAATGCATCCTATAGAAATATCTCACTTTGACATGTCTATAGTCCATTTCATTCATCAACACTTTATTATTTTGGTGATCTTAAGAATTTTACAGTAATAGCTTAACTATAAAAGTATATCAATACTAATCGACTAAGGTACCTGCTTATTTTAGTTTATCCAAAAATAATACATTTTAGGTACTAAATATGAATGGACGGATAGAAATAAAACTTATTATATAACTATTCCTGTAACTATATAATACATATGACTGATCACCTTGATCATACCTAGACTATGTTATAGATTGATGATTGAAATATATATGTTTGTGAAAGTACAAAATTTAATGTCACCATGTATAATTGATAACACCATACATTATATTATTGTCATATTATTCTTGAAAAATCAATAAAAATATTTTGAAAAAAAAATTACAATTCCCCTATATTAAATTAAATTAAAACTTACCTGTCAAAGTAAAAAAACTAAGTTTAAACTAACAATTAAACTAATATAACTATTAAACTAAAATTAAACTAACTTCCAATTAAAGAAACTAAAATACACATTAAAAAAAATCCTAACACTACTATAAAAATTACAAAGTATCTAATTGCAAAAATAAAAAATACTAAATTACAAAAAAATAACAAAGACTAAATTACAAAAAAATAACAAACAAAATTATCAAAAATAAAAAAGAATTACACCTAATCTAATAGCCCTATAAAAATAAAAAAACCCACCCAAAATAAAAAAAGACCCTAGCCTACAATAAACTACCAATAGCCCTTAAAAAGGGCCTTTTGTAGAGCATTGCCCTAAGTTAAACAGCTCTTTTACCTGTAAAAAAAAAAAAAAAACACAAAGACCCCCCAACAGTAAAACCCACCACCCAACCAACCCCTCAAAATAAAAAACCTAACTCTAACAAAAACCTAAGCTACCCATTGCCCTGAAAAGGGCATTTGTATGGGCATTGCCCTTAAAAGGGCATTTAGCTCTTTTGCATTGTCCTGAAAAGGGCATTTAGCTCTTTTAAGAAAAGCCCAAACCCTAAACTAAAAGAAAACCCCACCCAGTTTAAAAAATCCTAACACTAACCCCCGAAGATCCACTTACAGTTCCTGAAGTCCAGACATCCAGGCAGCGAGAGGTCTTCATCCAGGCGGCTCCATCTTCATCCATCACGGGACCGGCATCTTCTTCATCCCTGTGGTGGCGGAACGGCGATGCGCAGATGCGGAGGTCCAGGCGAAGGTCCAAGGCGGAGGTTCAGACAGAGGTCTATTGATCCCACGTGGAGGTCCTCTTCATGCGATCGTCCGCCGCACACTGAGGATTGAAATGCAAGTTACCCCTTTTATACTGGGGGTACCATTGCATTCCTATTGACTGAAAAATTTGAATCAGCCAATAGGAATTAGGGCTGCTAAAATCCTATTGTCTGTTCAAATCAGCCAATAGGATTTAAGCAGCTCTCATTCTATTGGCTGATTCGAATCATGATTTGAACAGCCAATAGGATTTTAGCAGCACTAATTCCTATTGACTGATTAAAACAACAGTGACTAAATACGTATAGTAAGTGATGCTATGACCTAAAAAAATGCTGATATAGTATAAAATGTATTTATTAATTGATGCATAAAAAAGTTTGGCTAAACAAACACACAAAAAAATAAAACATAAAAATTAAAACATAAAATAAGCAAAAATACGTTGATCAGGCGTACTCAATGCTATATGTGCAGCACCCAAAGATGATCCAATAACAATAAATTCAATGGAATTAAAAAAAAGGAAGGTCTGGTATTAGACACTAGATATCCAGAACACCTGTCTTTTAGAGCATGATCCAACAAACAACGGAAGCCAATATCCCTATTGGCTTCCGTTGTTTGTTGGATCACGCTCTAAAAGACAGGAGCCATTGCTCACGGAGGGATTCAGATCATACCTGTTGCCAAAAGAAAAAGGGAAATACCCTCAGCATCAGAGAACCATTCCGGTGTAAGTAAGAGTGTACACCTTATATGTGGTTCTTTTTCTGCTTTTGTGATCTGGGATCATTCTCATTTCAGCTTCCTCTGACTTCAAGAGAAAATTGTCTTGTTCTGGATTTCTAGTGACTAATACCGGACCTTCCTTCTTTTACCTCCATTGAACTTATTGTTATTGGATCATCTTTGGGTGCTGCACATATTGCATTGAGTACGCATGATCAACGTATTTTTTGCTTATTTTATGTTTTAATTTTTATGTTTTATTTTTTTGCGTGTTTGTTTAACCAAACTTTCTTTCATGTAATTGGCAAGAGTCCATGAGCTAGTGACATATGGGATATACAATCCTACCAGGAGGGGCAAAGTTTCCCAAACCTCAAAATGCCTATAAATACACCCCTCACCACACCCACAATTCAGTTTTACAAACTTTGCCTCCTATGGAGGTGGTGAAGTAAGTTTGTGCTAAGATTTATACGTAGATATGCGCTTCTCAGCATTGTTGAAGCCCGATTCCTCTCAGAGTACAGCGAATGTCACAGGGACGTGAAGGGAGTATCACTTATTTGAATACGATGATTTCCTTAACGGGGGTCTATTTCATAAGTTCTCTGTTATCGGTCGTAGAGATTCATCTCCTACCTCCCTTTTCAGATCGACGATATACTCTCAATTTACCATTACCTCTACTAATAACTGTTTTAGTACTGGTTTGGCTATCTGCTATATGTGGATGGGTGTCTTTTGGTAAGTATGTTTTTTATTACTTAAGACACCTCAGCTATGGTTTGGCACTTTATGCATTTATATAAAGTTCTAAATATATGTATTGTACTTATATTTGCCATGAGTCAGGTTCATGTATTTCCTTCAGCAGACTGTCAGTTTCATATTTGGGGAATTTAAACATTTTAAGAAATGTATTTCTTACCTGGGGTTTTAGTCTTTTTTTCAATTGACTACTTCTTGCTATTGCGGGTATTAGGCCCATGGGTGCGTCAAATGCTAAACTTTATTGCGTCATTCTTGGCGCAAAATTTTTTTTTGGCGCGGAAAAAGACGTTTATGATGCAACTTCGTCATTTCCGGCGTCATACGTGACGCCGAGACCTTTCACACGGTGTCATTTCCGGTTATTTTTGGCACCAAAAAAGTTTACGTTCCGTTGTGCGTCATACTTGGCGCCAAATTGTTTTCATTATTTCAATACCCCATTGATGTTTGCCTCTTGCTTTTTTCTCTATCAGAGGCCTATGCTTTTGCATTTTTTCCCATTCCTGAAACTGTCATATAAGGAAATAGATAATTTTGCTTTATATGTTGTTTTTTCTCTTACATTGAGCAAGATGTCCCAATCTGATCCTGCCTCAGAAGTTTCTGCTGGAACATTGCTGCCTGACATCGGTTCTACCAAAGCTAAGTGCATTTGTTGTAAAAGTGTAGAAATTATTCCACCAAATGTCATTTGTAGTAGTTGTCATGATAAACTTTTACATGCAGATAGTGTTTCCATCAGTAATAGTACATTGCCAGTTGCAGTTCCTTCAACTTCTAATGTACATGATATACCTGTAAATTTTAAAGAATTTGTTTCTGATTCTATTCTGAAGGCTTTGTCTGCATTTCCACCTTCTAATAAACGTAAAAAGTCTTTTAAAACTTCTCATTTAGCTGATGAAATTTCAAATGACCAGCAACATAATAATTTATCCTCTTCTGATTCAGAAGATCCTTCCTCAGACATTGACACTGACAAATCTACTTATTTATTTAAAATAGAGTATATGCGTTCTTTATTAAAAGAAGTGTTAATTACTTTGGATATTGAGGTAACCAGTCCTATTGACGTTCAGTCTAATAAACGTTTAAATGCTGTTTTTAAACCTCCTGTGGTTTCCCCAGGGGTTTTTCCCATTCCTGAGGCTATTTCTAATATGATTTCTAGGGAATGGAATAAGCCAGGTACTTCTTTTATTCCTTCTTCAAGGTTTAAAAAATTGTATCCTTTACCAGCAAAATCTATAGAGTTTTGGGAAAAAATCCCCAAAGTTGATGGGGCTATTTCTACTCTTGCTAAACGTACCACTATTCCTATGGAAGATAGTACTTCCTTTAAGGATCCTTTAGATAGGAAGCTTGAATCCTATCTAAGGAAGGCCTATTTTTATTCAGGTTCTTCTCAGACCTGCTATTTTTTTGGCTGATGTTGCGGCTGCCTCAACTTTTTGGTTGGAGAATTTAGCGCAACGAGAATTGGATCCTGACATATCTAGCATTACTCGCTTACTGCAACATGCTAATAATTTTATTTGTGATGCCATTTTTGATATTATCAAAATTGATGTTAGATCCATGTCTTTAGCTGTATTAGCTAGAAGAGCTTTGTGGCTTAAATCTTGGAATGCTGATATGACATCTAAATCTAGATTACTATCTCTTTCTTTCCAAGGTAATAATTTATTTGGTTCTCAGTTGGATTCTATTATTTCAACTATCAGTTGGATTCTATTATTGCAACTATCACTGGAGGAAAAGGAGTTTTTTTGCCTCAGGATAAAAAAACCTAAGGGTGAATATAAAGCTTTTAACCGTTTTCGTTCCTTTCGTCAGAATAAGGAACAAAAACTCAATCCTCCTCCCAAGGAATCTGCTACCAGTTGGAAGCCTTCCTCAAATTGGAATAATCCAAGCCATTTAGGAAACCAAAGTCTGTCCCTAAGTCCGCATGAAGGTGCAGCCCTCATTCCAGCTCAGCTGGTAGGGGCAGATTAAGGTTTTTCAAGGATTTTAGGATAAAATCTGTCCAAAATCATTGGATTCAGAGCATTGTCTCTCAAGGGTATCGAATAGGATTCAAAGAATTCATTTTCTCTCTCACGCATCTCTGTAAATCCAGTAAAAGCTCAGGCTTTCCTGAAGTGTGTTTCAGACTTGGAGTCTTCAGGGGTAATCATGCCAGTTCCTCCTCAGGAACAAGGTTTGGGGTTTTATTCAAACCTATTCATTGCACCAAAGAAAGAAAATTTGTTCAGACCAGTTCTGGATCTGAAAATTTTGAATCGTTATGTAAGAGTACCAACTTTCAAGATGGTGACTATAAGGACTATTCTGCCTTTTGTTCAGCAAGGACATTATATGTCCACAATAGACTTGCAGGATGCATACCTTCATATTCCGATTCATCCAGAACACTATCAGTTTCTGAGATTCTCTTTTCTAGACAAGCATTACCAATTTGTTGCTCTTCCATTTGGCCTAGCAACAGCTCCAAGAATCTTTTCAAATGTTCTAGGTGCCCTACTATCTGTAATCAGAGAACAGGGTATTGCGGTGTTTCCTTATTTGGATGATATCTTGGTACTAGCTCAGTTTTTACATACTGCAGAATCTCACACAAATCAACTAGTGTTGTTTCTTTGGAAACATGGTTGGAGGATCAATTTACCAAAAAGTTTCTTGATTCCTCAGACAAGGGTAACCTTTTTAGGTTTCCAGATAGATTCAGTGTCCATGAGACGTTTAAAATTGGTCGCAGCATGCCGGCACCTTCAATCTCAGTCATTCCCTTCAGTGGCTATGTGCATGGAAGTTTTAGGTCTCATGACTGCAGCATCGGACGCGATTCCCTTTGCTCATTTTCACATGAGACCTCTACAGCTTTGCATGCTGAATCAATGGTCCAGGGATTATACAAAGATATCACAATTAATATCCTTGAATCCCAATGTACGACACTCTCTGACATGGTGGATAGATCATCATCGTTTGCTTCAAGGGGCCTCTTTTGTTCGGCCAACCTGGACTGTGATCTCAACAGATGCGAGTCTTTCAGGTTGGGGAACTGTTTGGGGATCTCTGACAGCACAAGGGGTTTGGAAATCTCAAGAGGCGAGATTACCAATAAATATTTTAGAACTCTGTGCAATTCTCAGGACTCTTCAGTTTTGGCCTCTGCTAAAGAGAGAACTGTTAATTTGTTTTCAGACAGACAATATCACAACTGTGGCTTATGTCAATCATCAGGGTGGGACTCACAGTCCCCAAGCTATGAAAGAAGTATCTCGGATACTTGCTTGTGCGGAATCCAGCTCCTGTCTAATCTCTGTGGTGCATATCCCAGGTATAGACAATTGGGAGGCGGATTATCTCAGCCGCCAGACTTTACATCCAGGGGAGTGGTCTCTCCATCCAGATGTGTTTTCTCAGATTGTTCAGATGTGGGGTCTTCCAGAGATAGATCTCATGGCCTCTCATCTAAACAAGAAACTTCCCAGATACCTGTCCAGGTCCAGGGATGTTCAGGCGGAAGCAGTGGATGCACTGACACTTCCTTGGTGTTATCATCCTGCTTACATCTTCCCGCCTCTAGTTCTCCTTCCAAGAATGATCTCCAAAATCATCATGGAACAGTCTTTTGTGTTGCTGGTGGCTCCAGCATGGCCACACAGGTTTTGGTATGCGGATCTGGTGCGGATGTCCAGTTGCCCGCCTTGGCCACTTCCGTTATGGCCGGACCTACTATCTCAAGGTCCGTTTTTCCATCAGGATCTCAAATCATTAAATTTGAAGTTGTGGAAATTGAACGCTTAGTTCTAAGTCATAGAGGTTTCTCTGACTCAGTGATTAATACTATGTTACAAGCTCGTAAATCTGTCTCTAGAAAGATTTATTATAGAGTTTGGAAGACTTACATTTCATGGTGTTCTCATAAATTCTCCTGGCATTCTTTTAGAATTCCTAGAATTTTACAGATCCTTCAGGATGGTTTGGATAAGGGTTTGTCTGCAAGTTCCTTGAAAGGACAAATCTCCGCTCTTTCTGTTTTATTTCACAGAAAGATTGCTATACTTCCTGATATTCACTGTTTTGTACAGGCTTTAGTTCGTATTAAGCCTGTCATTAAATCAATTTCTCCTCCTTGGAGTCTTAATTTGGTTCTGAAGGCGTTACAGGCTCCTCCATTTGATCCTATGCATTCTTTGGACATTAAACTACTTTCTTGGAAAGTGTTGTTACTTTTAGCTATCTCTTCTGCTAGAAGAGTTTCTGAGCTATCTGCTCTTTCTTGTGAGTCTCCTTTTCTGATTTTTCATCAGGATAAGGCAGTTTTGCGGACTTCTTTTCAATTTTTACCTAAGGTTGTGAATTCTAACAACATTAGTAGAGAAATTGTTGTCCCTTCCTTATGTCCTAATCCTAAGAATTCTTTGGAAAGATCCTTACATTCTTTGGATGTGGTAAGAGCTTTAAAATATTATGTGGAAGCTACTAAAGATTTCAGGAAGACTTCCAGTCTATTTGTTTTATTTTCTGGTCCTAGGAAAGGTCAGAAGGCTTCTGCTAGTTCCTTGGCTTCTTGGTTGAAACTTTTGATTCATCAAGCTTATTTGGAGTCGGGTCAGGCCCCGCCTCAGAGAATTACAGCTCATTCTACTAGATCAGTTTCCACTTCGTGGGCTTTTAAGAATGAAGCTTCAGTTGATCAGATTTGCAAAGCGGCGACTTGGTCCTCTTTGCATACATTTACTAAATTCTACCGTTTTGATGTATTTGCTTCTTCGGAAGCAGTTTTTGGTAGAAAAGTTCTTCAGGCAGTTGTTTCAGTTTGATTCTTCTGCTTTTGATTTAAGTTTTTTTCTTTCAAAGATGAAATAAAGGTATTTTTGTTTTGGGTTGTGGATTAATTTTTTCAGCGGTATATGGCTGTTTTTATTTTTATTCCCTCCCTCTCTAGTGACTCTTGAGTGGAAGACTCCACATCTTGGGTATTGATATCCCATATGTCACTAGCTCATGGACTCTTGCCAATTACATGAAAGAAAACATAATTTATGTAAGAACTTACCTGATAAATTCATTTATTTCATATTGGCAAGAGTCCATGAGGCCCACCCTTTTTATGGTGGTTATGATTTTTTGTATAAAGCACAATTATTTCCAAATTTCCTTTGTTGATGCTTTCTACTCCTTTCTTTATCACCCCACTGCTTGGCTATTCGTTAAACTGAATTGTGGGTGTGGTGAGGGGTGTATTTATAGGCGTTTTGAGGTTTGGGAAACTTTGCCCCTCCTGGTAGGATTGTATATCCCATATGTCACTAGCTCATGGACTCTTGCCAATATGAAAGAAATGAATTTATCAGGTAAGTTCTTACATAAATTATCTTTTTTTATGCAACAATTAATAAATACACTTTATACTATATCAGCATTTGTTTAGGTCATTGTATCACTTACTATACTTATTGAGTCACTGTTGTTTTTATTACTGACACATATTTGTTATATATTTCTCTAGCAATTTAGCTATTTCATATCTTATTACTGTTTTAAGCTGGCATTACAGCGCTGTGGGTTTAAGTATCCTTCTCTTTTTTGATTGGGATCTTAATACTTTATTAGAATAATGGGGTCACAGCATTATAGGTCTTATAATTGTATCTATCTAGAAAATGTAAACACAGGTTTTGCTTTTTCTTATGGTAGTCTGCAATAAATATAACCAAACGTGCAAATGTCTCATGTCCGTATACATTGTTTGATCAACAAAAGAAAGCACAGACTTGTGAGATTGTGCTTGTATGAGGGCCATCATTTGCACCCTAACATTCACACCTAACAGAAATTGTCAAATTCTAGAATGTTTGCTCATCTCTTGATACAAATTATTTAAAGCTGTTAAAAATTAAATATAGACGTCAAGAAGATATTAATGCTAGTGTTTAGCATGTGAGACTCCATTTCCAGTATGACATGAGATGTAGATTATCTGTCAAATATAGTACATTTAATTTTCTATTAAGGACTTGCATATGTGCCAGCTTTTTAGACTTTCTGCCTACGTGACTTATGGTCATGGGTTTTCCAAAGTCAGAATACACACTGTCATAGAGCAAAGCAATTTGGTGTCTGCATACAAGAAATCCTTTTGTACCTTAATAGTTATTATGCATGGATTAAGCAGCAAGATCATTATTTTAAAGGGTCGGTACTAGTAACAACAGGTTGAAACATTGTTCACTAAGAATCCGATGGACATTATAGCATTTAGTTTATTTGCAGTTGTGGCCACAAATTATTATTCTCTTCGTCGGATCTTTGTTGGATCTGTGTATTTTTAGATTTATGTTTGTGTATATCTAATTATAATATATATTTTTATTCTTACATAAAATCATTTGTAAAATTATTTGCAGAATTATTTGCATGATTAGTAACCCTTAACTCTCTCTTTTTTTTTGTGTGGAAGTTTTAAATCAGTTTTTAACGTCTGTGAGAGAATCTCTGTATTTTCTGAGTCTGCTTAAAGGAATAGTGTCACCAAGAGTTGAGGGTAAATTTCTTTGGTTTAATCCCTATTATTTTTGGTGGAGAAGATTTAAAATGTTCCGCCTCCCCCCGCAACCCCCCCCCCCCTCACAAACACTAATTGATTCAATTTTAGCTTCTAAGTGGAGGAACAGTATCAACATAGACCTTCTAGTGCCTTCTTTGCCATGTAGTAAATTTTGTTTGTAGCATGTCAGACAATCTCACCTTCAGTGGGTTTGGAACTATTATTGGTGCAGCAGGTGCTGGGACACCAGGGCCCAAGTGCTGGGGGCCTATTGCAGCCAGTCTACACATAGGCGTGTGCAGAATGTGTACAATCCTAATGCAGGGGAGTCTTTTATTAGTGTAGGTTGCAGGTCTATCTACAGTATCTATCTATCTATCTATCTATCTATCTATCTATCTATCTACCCTCACAATCATTATACAGAGCAGCTTGTATATTATTACTATACTTACTGCTGAGTTACCTTTGGGGGACCCAGAAATATTTTGCACCAGGGGCCCTGTTAAGTAGGTCCTCTACTGATCTTCAGTACTGCAGATCATCAAGTTTCCCCAGCAGGTGAGTTAATTTGGCTTTGTACAGGGAGTGCAGAATTATTAGGCAAGTTGTATTTTTGAGGATTAATTGTATTATTGAACAACAACCATGTTCTCAATGAACCCAAAAAACTCATTAATATCAAAGCTGAATATTTTTGGAAGTAGTTTTTAGTTTGTTTTGAGTTTTAGCTATTTTAGGGGGATATCTGTGTGTGCAGGTGACTGTTACTGTGCATAATTATTAGGCAACTTAACAAAAAACAAATATATACCCATTTCAATTATTTATTTTTACCAGTGAAACCAATATAACATCTCAACATTCACAAATATACATTTCTGACATTCAAAAACAAAACAAAAACAAATCAGTGACCAATATAGCCACCTTTCTTTGCAAGGACATTCAAAAGCCTTCCATCCATGGATTCTGTCAGTGTTTTGATCTGTTCACCATCAACATTGCGTGCAGCAGCAACCACAGCCTCCCAGACACTGTTCAGAGAGGTGTACTGTTTTCCCTCCTTGTAAATCTCACATCTGATGATGGACCACAGGTTCTCAATGGGGTTCAGATCAGGTGAACAAGGAGGCCATGTCATTAGATTTTCTTCTTTTATACCCTTTCTTGCCAGCCACGCTGTGGAGTACTTGTACGCGTGTGATGGAGCATTGTCCTGCATGAAAATCATGTTTTTCTTGAAGGATGCAGACTTCTTCCTGTACCACTGCTTGAAGAAGGTGTCTTCCAGAAACTGGCAGTAGGACTGGGAGTTGAGCTTGACTCCATCCTCAACCCGAAAAGGCCCCACAAGCTCATCTTTGATGATACCAGCCCAAACCAGTACTCCACCTCCACCTTGCTGGCGTCTGAGTCGGACTGGAGCTCTGTGCCCTTTACCAATCCAGCCACGGGCCCATCCATCTGGCCCATCAAGACTCACTCTCATTTCATCAGTCCATAAAACCTTAGAAAAATCAGTTCAGTGGTGGTCGTCTTTCAGCCTTTCTTACCTTGGCCATGTCTCTGAGTATTGCACACCTTGTGCTTTTGGGCACTCCAGTGATGTTGCAGCTCTGAAATATGGCCAAACTGGTGGCAAGTAGCATCTCGGCAGCTGCACGCTTGACTTTTCTCAGTTCATGGGCAGTTATTTTGCGCCTTGGTTTTTCCACACGCTTCTTGCGACCCTGTTGACTATTTTGAATGAAACGCTTGATTGTTCGATGATCACGCTTCAGAAGCTTTGCAATTTTAAGAGTGCTGCATCCCTCTGCAAGATATCTCACTATTTTTGACTTTTCTGAGCCTGTCAAGTCCTTCTTTTGACCCATTTTGCCAAAGGAAAGGAAGTTGCCTAATAATTATGCACACCTGATATAGGGTGTTGATGCCATTAGACCACACCCCTTCTCATTACAGAGATGCACATCACCTAATATGCTTAATTGGTAGTAGGCTTTCAAGCCTATACAGCTTGGAGTAAGACAACATGCATAAAGAGGATGATGTGGTCAAAATACTCATTTGCCTAATAATTCTGCACTCCCTGTATTTTCAATTTTGGTACCTGTGTTTGAGCTATCTTAAAATCCTGACATGTTGGTTGCCCTTTTTGAAGGAAGTTGAGCTACCCTGGTGAATATAGTTGTCTTCTTTTTCTTCCAAATGATAAAGGACCCTTTTAGTGAAGATGATGTACATAGACTATCCAGTCAGTCATCACAAAGCATACAGATATCTAGAAGAGTGCCTCAGCAGGAGCCACTTGAATCTGTATTTCTTTTGCATGATGTACCGAGTCCACGGATTCATCCTTACTTGTGGGATATTGTCCTTCCTAACAGGAAGTAGCAAAGAGAGCACCACAGCAGAGCTGTCTATATAGCTCCCCCTTTAACTCCACCCCCCAGTCATTCTCTTTGCTGGCTCTAAGCTGGAAGGGTAAAGAGTAGAGGTGTTAAACTGTTAGTTTTTATTTTATCTTCAATCAAGAGTTTGTTATTTTTAAATGGTACCGGTGTTGTACTATTTACTCTCAGGCAGGACATAGATGAAGATTTCTGCCTGGAGGATGATGATCTTAGCATTTGTAACTAAGGTCCACTGCTGTTCCCAAAGAAGCTGAGGAGTACAGGAAAACTTCAGTGTGAGGAACGGTTTCTTGCTTTACAGCAATGAGGTATGTTCAGTCATTTTTTCTGCAGAGACTGTGTTAACTCAGAAAGGCTGACAGTTTCCCCATTAGGGGAAGGGTAAGCAGTAATCCTAGTTATATAAGGAAAGGCATTACTAGTTTACATACAGGGCTAATCTTATGGGCACTCAGTTTGTGTATAATATATTGGGCAAACGTTTGTGTCTTCTGGGAGTCTTTATTTTTATGGGACATATGTTTGAGGGTACACTTGGCTTATTTAAGGGGTTTTATAACCCACATGGCTTTCAAGAAAAGGTTTTTGTGTAGGCCCCAGCAACATCGAGTGAGAGGGGCGGGGCCTATTTTTGCGCCTCAGTTGCGCACTTAGTTGATGGTTCACGACTGTAGCTTATATCAATCATCAGGGGGGAACAAGGAGTTCCTTGGCGATGATAGAAGTTTCCAGGATAATCCGATGGGCAGAGACTCACTCTTGCCATCTATCAGCGATCTACATCCCAGGGGTAGAGAACTGGGAGGCAGATTTTTCATCCGGGGGAGTGGGATATCCATCCGGAGGTGTTTGCTCAACTGGTTCAGCTATGGGGCACACCAGAATTGGATCTGATGGCGTCTCATCAGAACGCCAAACTTCCTTGTTACGGATCCAGGTCCAGAGATCCTCAGGCAGTACTGATAGATGCTCTAGCATTACCCTGGTCGTTCAACCTGGCTTATGTGTTTCCACCATTTCCTCTCCTTCCCCGTTTGATTGCAAGAATGAAACAGGAGAGAGCTTTGGTGATTTTGATAGCACCTGTGTGGCCATGCAGGACTTGGTATGCAGACCTGGTGGACATGCCATCTCTACCACCATGGACTCTGCTACTGTGACAGGACCTTCTAATTCAAGGTCCGTTCAAGCATCCAAATCTAATTTCTCTGCAACTGACTGCTTGGAGATTGAACGCTTGATTTTATCAAAGCGGGGTTTCTCTGAGTCGGTCATAGATACCTTGATTCAGGCTCGAAAGCCTGTCACCAGGAAAATCTATCATAAGATATGGCGTCAATTTCTTTCTTGGTGCGAATCCAAAGGCTACTCATGGAGTAAGATCAGGATACCTAGGATTTTGTCCTTTCTTCAAGACGGATTGGAGAAAGGATTGTCAGCTAGTTCCTTAAAGGGACAGATATCTGCTTTGTCTATCCTATTGCACAAGCGTCTGGCTGATGTTCTAGACGTTCGGGCTTTTTGTCAGGCTTTAGTTAGAATCAAGCCTGTGTTTAAACCTGTTGCATGGAGTCTAAATTTAGTTATTAAAGTTCTTCAGGGGGTTCCGTTTGAACTCATTTCTGAACTATCTGCATTACAATGCGACTCGCCTTATCTTGTTTTCCATGCTGATAAGCTGGTTTTGCGTACCAAACCTGGGTTCCTCCCTAAGGTTGTTTCTAACAGGAATATCAATCAGGAAATTGTTGTTCCTTCTCTGTGTCCTAATCCTCCTTCTAAGAAGGAACGTCTGTTGCACAACTTGGACGTGGTTCATGCTTTAAAGTTTTATTTGCAGGCAACCAAAGATTTTCGCCAATCTTCTTCTTTGTTTGTTGTCTATGCTGGAAAGCGCAGAGGTCAAACGGCTACGGCTGCCTCTCTTTCCTTTTGGCTGAAAAGCATCATCCGTTTGGCTTATGAGACAGCCTCCTGACAGAATTACAGCTCACTCCACTAGAGCGGTGGCTTCCACATGGGCTTTTAAAAATGATGCTTCTGTTGAACAGATTTGTAAGGCTGCGACTTGGTCTTCACTTCATACCTTTTCCAAATTTTACAAATTTGATACTTTTGCTTCTTCAGATGCTATTTTTGAGAGAAAGGTTTTGCAAGCAGTGGTGCCTTCCGTTTAGGCTCCTGTCTTGTCCCTCCCTTCATCCGTGTCCTAAAGCTTTGGTATTGGTATCCCACAAGTAAGGATGAATCCGTGGACTTGCTACATCATGCAAAAGAAAACAAAATTTATGCTTACCTGTTAAATTTCTTTCTTTTGCGATGTACCGAGTCCACGGCCCGCCCTGTCTATTCAAGATAGGTGGTATTTTTTATTACAAACTTCAGTCACCTCTGCACCTTATAGTCTCTCCTTTTTCTTCCTTTGCTTTTGGTCGAATGACTGGGGGGTGGAGTTAAGGGGGGAGCTATATAGACAGCTCTGCTGTGGTGCTCTCTTTGCTACTTCCTGTTAGGAAGGACAATATCCCACAAGTAAGGATGAATCTGTGGACTTGGTACATCGCAAAAGAAAGAAATTTATCAGGTAAGCATAAATTTTGTTTTATTTATTTCTTTACTCCAGTCCTCAAGTACCCCTAACAGGCCAGATTTTCATTATATCTGAACTGGAGCACTGTTGAAATATTCAGCTGATCAGTAACCTGATCTTACCCATCAGCTGATTATTTCACCTGTTCTCTAGTTAAAATTATAATGAAAATCTGGCCTGTTAGGGCTACTTGAGGACTGGGGTTGAGAAACACTGGCTAAACTAAAAGTGACATTAATCTCCTCTTGCTTTTGTGAAAAAAATGTGCTTTGTCTCACATTCCCTAGAGAGGGAAAAAAAGCAAAATCTAACCTTGGTTTTCAAAATGCTGAACATTGTATAAGCTAGCTATATGAATTTGGAGCATTGCCTATAGTTGTCAACTGTTTTTCCCAGGACAGTCCCATTTTTGGCTTCCTGTCCCTGCCTTTAATCTTGTGCTTTTTTTAAATTCAGTATGTATATAGTTTATTGATATTATGTGCAGTGCAGTACTCCCACCACAGAGGTTGCTGTGGCATTAGTTTCATTGCTTACTGTATATTTTTTTCTGCAGTTTTCTTCATCTGTGGTCTTCTGTTACACTGAGGTTTAGCAGTGTGAGGTCAGGTTTCAGGTAACGGAAAGCCATGATATGTGATATATAATACCAAGGAGGGTAGGAGGCAAGGGGTGATGAAGCACGGCATCTCAATAGTGTTGCACAATTTGGAACATGTTTAATTTCCCCTATGTATATACTGAGGCTTTGCTTATCAGAGGTTTAACACATGTGCTGGGATTAGAATTCACAGAACATACTAAAAATCCAGTTTCACTGGGGCATTTCTGGGTCTATTAACCTATTGCCCACAATCACTGTAGCAGCAAAGATAAAAACATGAAGTTACCTCATAAAAGGCCACCTGCTTGTGAAACATTCAGTACTGTCTCAGCAAGTAATATCACTGTTTCATTTCAGGCTGTGTAACATCTATATTTGTGGTGTCCTACTATATAGATGATGAAGGGTTAATAATTTAACCCTTGCTTGTTTATTTTGGTACTTGCAATTATGTGCTTGAGAGAAATGGAGGTGATGAGGAGCTTGATGATTTAACCTTAACAGTGCAAAAAGAAAATTCTCTAATTTGTTAGATCAATATTCTTATTGCACTATTTCTTGCATATAGCCATGTGATTAACCTCTGCAAAGGGATTAAGCACATAATTAAAATCAGTTCCAGAGCAGCTGGGAGCTAGCTAAACACATCTAGTGAGCCAGGCTATTACAAAAGAAAAATGTGCGTAGCCGTCAATCAACTGGTATCTCCCAGTAGTGCATTGCTGCTGCTGAAGATATGCACATATCTTCTTTTTAACAAAGGTACCCAAGAGAACAAAGTAGAAGTGAATTTAAAAAGGACACGCTCTGTCTGAATCATGAAAGTTTAATTTAAACATTCCTATCCCTTTAAGCAATCAGTGTGGCTAAATGATATTACTAGAATTTTGTGCATTTGCTTTGGGCTGGATTGGAGTGTCCCTGAATATATTTTTTCAGATGTTGGCAACTATGATTTGCAGGTGGGACAAGCACAAAAGCAAGAGGTGTTTTAAGGGATACTAAACCCAATTTTAAGCAAGTTTCTAATTTACTCCTATTATCAATTGTTCTTTAGACCGCTGCTTCATAACTGCTGTTTCTGGCGAGCCTGCATGCTCGCCAGAAACACGGGCCCTCAAGCTCCATCCAGAGATAGATAGGCCCCATGGTCTAAGTTCATGTTAAAAAGTTGGTAAAGGCTTTGCCAAACCTGTTCAGCTGAAAGTTAAAATAGCTGCACATGAGTTGCCAGAAAAGGCCATTGTACATGGATTGTCAGAAACATTGTATGTATTTGTGTTTATTCTAAACCGCATCAAAATCATAATTTCATCCGGCTCTCTGAAAAGCACTTAATCTAAATTTTACACACAAAAGAAAAAAAAACAAAAACACATTTATATTCATTAAAACCATTTATCACAATTTCTAACACTTTACTCAAAACCAAGTGAATTCTGAGATATTTAACCACAGCTCTGAAAATTCCTCTTCCCTTTTTTTGCTCTGCTTTCTTAGTTAAACTGAAATATCTGCCTTACAATTAAACGTTTGTCCAATAGATATAAAAGCCTCAAGACTTTTGTTAATTTTAGAAAGAACGGTTTGTTTTCCAAAAAATGCAAATTTGAAGGGTACAATATGAATTAGTTATACCCATGTCTAAAAAAGATAAGGAAAGCCAAATGTTAATAATACAATATTTCAAAATGGCAATTTTAAAGGGATGTCAAACACTAAATATATTTATAAGCATAGTACTGAGGTTATTTCCCAACTCCCTCTAGTCATGTGTGCTGACATGTTGGAATCTAGCTTTCACTGCATTCTAGTGCTGGTGCGTTTACACATTTGTACTAACTCTACTTCAGATATCTGCTGTGTAACCTAGGTTTCAATATGGTGGCACCCATAAATAGAGGAAGGAGCATGGAATGTACTTCATATTTAAAGGGACAGTATACACTCATTCTCATATAACTGCATGTAATAGACACTGCTATAAAGAATAATATGCACAGATACTAATATAAAAATCCAATATAAAACCGTTTAAAAACTTACTTAAAAGCTTCTAGTTTAGCTCTGTTAAAAAGGTTACTGGAACACCCACTGCAAGTGGGAAATATCAGACACTCCCCCCCTCCCCCTTCCTTTGCATATGAAAAGACCCTTTACGCAAACTGGAGCAAGCTGTAGTAGGTATATGTTGGTATTCTCCTAAAACTTTGGGGCTTGGTTAGGAGTCTGAAAATCAGAGCAGTGTTATTTAAAAATAAGCAAAACTATCCATTTAAAAAAAGCAAAAAAAAAACTTTATGGGCTATATAAATAGATCATCTACAAAACATTTATACAAAGAAAAAATGAGTGTATAATGTCCCTTTAACGTGCATACAGAAAAAAAAATTGTATTTCAACTTAATTAGTTTATTTATATCTTTCCCAATGTATTAAAAAGCTATTGCAAAATGACAGCAAATATTTTAAGCTCTAGGCCAGTAACACACTCTCCTCACCAAATGTGGTCTATTTTAGCTAATCTTTGTGTACCTACAGAAGTCATACAGCTCTGTGAAGTTTACTTATTTGAACAGCCAATAGGATTTCTGTAGCTCTCACCCTATTAGCTGATTTGAACATTTCAGCCAATAGGAATGCAAGGTACCCCAAATATAAAACAGGTACCTTGCATTCAATCCTCCATGCTGAATGTCTCTGCGGCCGGCTTTTTTGCTCCAGGTCCACCTCCGCTCCGCACCGTCTTCGCCCTGGATGAAGATGGAAGAGGTCCCTGTTCTGGATGAAAATGTTGCTGCCTGGAAGAAGACTTTCACCGCCTGGAAGAAGACCTTCGCCGGTCTTCAGGAATGGTGAGTACCTATTTCGGGGTTTGACTTAGACTTTTTTGGGGGGGGGGGGTTTAGATTAGGGATTTTTTTTATTTTAATGGGCTGTAAAAGAGCTGATTGACCTTTTAAGGGCAATACCGAAACAAACGCCCCTTTAGGGGCAATGGGTAGCTTAGGTTTTACTTTTAGTCGGGATTTAGTATTTTTTTTAGGTAAAAGAGCTGTTTAACTTAGGGCAATGCCCTACAAAGGCCATTTTAAGGGCTATTGGAAGTTTAGTGTTAGATTAGGGGGTGTTTTTATTTTTGGGGGGCTTTTTTATTTTATATAGGGGTATTAGATTAGGTTTACATTTTTTATTTTTGATAATTTTATTTTTTTCTGTAATTCTAGACTTTTTATTTTTTGTAATTTTAGATGTATTTATTTTAATTTAATCTTAGGTTGTTCCTTTTAAGTAATGTTAGTTTTTTATTTTTATTTTAACTTAGTATTTTCTTATTTTATGTAATTGGTGTTAATTTATTATTATTATCAGGTATTTGTAGAGCACCAACAGATTCCGCAGCACTATAAACATAGTCGATATACAGGATAACATTTATAGGGATCAAATGGGTAGAGGGCCCGGCCGAGAGTTGCACTGTTGTAGTCGGCTCTTATGAAGGCAATCTGCAAACAGCTGGGCTCATAGGCTTACATTCTAAGCGGTTCAAGGTAAAGCAATGGAGGTAGGAAAGGTTTAGGGGGTGTTGGGTTAGGGGGCTTAGTGATTAAATTAGTTATTTGCGTTGTGGGGGGATAGTGTTTTAGGAATTAATAGGTTAATTAGGTTTATTGCATTGTGGGGGATGGCGGTTTAGGGGTTAATAGTGTAATTAGGTTTATTGTGTTGTGGGGGGTCACGGATTAGGGGTTAATACATTTATTAAGTAGTTTGCTTTGTGTGGGATGGCGGTTTAGGGGTTAATCACTTTATTAGGTATATTGCGTTGTGGGGGTTTGGCGGTTTAGGGGTAATAGGTTAATTAGATATTTTGCGATGTGGGGGTTGGTGGATTAGGGGTTAATAGATTTTATTTAGTTATTGCGGTGGGGGAATGATGGTTGACAGGTAGATATTGTGCATGTGTTAGGTGTTAGTTAGAACTTCCAGGGAGTTATGCTACATATATATTTAGAACAATGCTTGCTGCACCTGCCTATGTGTTGCGAGGTGAAAATGGAGTAAAATTTCTCAATTTTCACCACATAAATCCTTGTACTGGATATATGATACTGACTTGCGACGCGGTTTTGTGTTAGTTTATGGGAGTAAAATTAGTTGGCAATGGCTAAAATATATACGTGCAACATTTAAAACTAGCATTGCTGGCAGCACAGCATAAGTAATCTTGCCCCTGGTGTACAATGTCCATTTTTACTGATATCAATTGTGAAACAATGCACTTTATTCTAACATTATGACTGTGGCTAGCATTTTTGTCTGCAGACTAAATCCTGGTTTGAATCCTCCAAATAAGGCAAGTGGTAGGTGGAGTTTGGCTACTTAAAAACAAGTGCAGCAAACATAACTTTGTTTTTAAAATTGTCTAGATTTGGCAGATATGTTATTCTATAACAAGAAGACAGAAGTGTCTTGTAAATTACACTAGATGCAACTAGAATCTGTTGACAGAATGGAGCATTAGATTCAAGCACAAACTAAAATAATATAAATATTATTATTATTATTATCATTTATTTGTAGAGCGCCAACAGATTCCACAGCGCTGTAAACATAGTCGGTGTACAGGATAGCTTTTGTAGGGGTCAAGTGGGTAGAGGGCCCTGCCGAGAGTTTCACTGTTGTAGTCGGCTCTTATGAAGCAATCTGTAAACAGCTGGGCCCATAGGCTTAGATTCTAAGGGGTTCAAGGGGAAAGCAATGGAGTTAGGAAAGGTTTGTGTTGGTTGTATGCATCCCTGAATAGTAGAGTTTTTAGGGAGTGCTTGAAGCTGTTAAAACTAGGGGAGAGTCTTATGGAGCGAGGCAGGGAATTCCACAAGATGGGGGCCAGTCTGGAGAAGTCCTGTAAACGGGAATGTGAGGAAGTAACAAGAGAGGAGGAGATCCTGAGCTGATTGAAGGGGACGGGAGGGAGAGTATCTAGAGACAAGTTCTGAGATGTAGGGGGGAGCAATGCAGTTGAGAGCTTTATATGTCAGAATGAGGATTTTATGTTTAATCCTAGAGGCAAGAGGAAGCTAGTGAAGGGATTGGCAGAGAGGTGCAGCAGATGAAGGATGACGAGTAAGGAAGATGAGCCTGGCAGAGGCATTCATAATGGAATGTAAAGGAGCTATTCAGCAGCTAGGTAGACCAGAGAGGACGGAGTTGCAGTCGAGGCGGGAAAGGATGAGAGAGTGGATTAAAATCTTGGTTGTATCCTGTGTAAGGAAATGTCTTATTTTAGCGATGTTTTTAAGGTGGAAGCAGAAGGCTTTAGCCAAGACTGATTGTGAGGAGTAAAGGAAAGATCTAAGTCAAGTGTGACCCTAAGACATCTGGTGTGCGGGGTAGGGGTAATGATGGAATCATCAACAGTTATCGAAATTTTGGGGGTGGAGGCATTGGAAGAAGGGGGAAATATAAGGAGTTCAGTTTTGGAGAGATTTAGCTTAAGGTAGTGAGAGGACATCCAAGATGAGATGTGAGAAAGACAGTTAGTGACACGGGTTAGTAAGGAAGGAGGTGGGTCTGGTGCAGAGAGGTAGATTTGGCTGTCATCGGCATACAAATGGTATTGAAACCCATGGGACTTTATTAAGGAACCTAGTGATGACCTGTAGATTGAAAAGAGAAGGGGACCAAAGACAGAGCCTTGAGGTACCCCAACAGAAAGTGGTAACGGGGCAGAGGATGCTCCGGAGAAGGCTACACTAAATGTATGGTTAGTCAGATAGGAAGAGAACCACAAGAGAGCTGTGTCACAGATGCCGAAGGAGTGGAGGGTTTGGAGCAGAAGAGGGTGGTCAACAGTGTCAAAAGCTGCAGAGTGATGGGAACGAAATCCAGATTGCAGTGGGTCAAGAAGAGAGTTTAGTGTAAGGAAATGGGATAGACGTGCATAAACTCGCTTTTCGAGGAGCTTTGAGGCAAGAGCGAGTAGGGAAATAGGGCGGTAGTTGGATGGGGAGGTTGGATCGAGGGAAGGTGTTTTGAGTATAGGTGTGACCAGTGCATGTTTTAGAGATGAGGGAAATATACCAGTGCTGAGGGAGAGGTTGAAAATGTGTGTGAGTATTGGGGTGAGGGTAGAAGAGAGGGAGGTGAGTAGCTGTGAGGGGATGGGGTCGAGGGGACAGGTAGTGAAGTGGGAGGACAGTATAAGGGCAAAAACTTCATCCTCGTTAACAGGGGCAAAAGAGCTGCATTTTTGGATATTTGGGTTTTGGGTGATTGTGAGCTTTGAGGGGGTGAGAGATTGTAAGTATGTTGAGAGCTGATTTCACTTCTGATGGAGTCAATTTTGTTGTTGAAGTGGCTGGCAAAATCTTGAGCTGAGAGAGAGGTTGTGTTAGGAGGTGGGGGTGGGCAGAGAAGAGTGTTGAACGTGGAGAACAGGCGTTTAGGGTTAGAGGAAAGAGTAGAGATGAGATTAGAGAAATATTGTTGCTTATAAAGATTAAGGGCAGAATAATAGGAGTTCAGGATGAACTTGTAGTGAAGAAAGTCAGCTGAATTCCGAGATTTCCTCCAGTGTCGCTCAGCAGTACGGGAGCATCTGTGTAGGTATCGTGTCAGAGGAGTATGCCAGGGCTGAGGATGAGAGTGTGGTTTCTGAGCTAAGGTTGGAGGGGCCAGAGTGTCAATGACCGATGTAAGGGTGGAATTATACTGGCAGATAGATTGGTCAGGGCAGGAAAAGGAGGAGATAGATGAGAGGAGAGGTATGAGAGAGCTAGCGAGCTGATGCAGATCTAATGACTTAGTGCTTCTGTGAAGTTTGGTGTGAAGGGTAGAGGGAGGGGGAGTTGTAGGTAGGGAAGTGATGTTGCAGGTTAGGAGATGATGGTAAGAGAGAGGAAAAGGGGAGTTTGTTAAATTTGAAAGAGTGCATCGATATGTGAAAATCAGATCAAGGGAATGACCATCTTTGTGAGTGGGAGAGTCAGTGCATTGTGACAGGCCGAAAGAGGAAGTCAGTTGAAGAAGTTGTTTTGCAGAGGAGGCAGTGGTATTCTCAAGAGGGATGTTAAAGTCGCCAAGAATGAGGGCAGGGGTGTCTGAGGAAAGGAAATAAGGAAGCCAGGCAGCAAAGTGATCTAAAAATTGAGTTGGGGAGCCAGGGGGCAGTATATGACTGCAACACGTATAGAGAGGGGAGAAAATAAGCGAATCAGGTGTGCTTCAAATTAAGAAAGTGTGAGTGAAGAGAAGGGCTGTATTTGTTGGAAGGTGCAATGAGAGGAAAGTAAAATACCGGCACCACCTCCTTGTCTATTGCCAGACCTAGGAGTGTGGCTGAAATGGAGACCCCCAAATATTGTTCACCTTAAAGGGCCATGATACCCAAATGTTGAAACACTTGAAAGTGATGCAGCATAGCTGTAAAAAGCTCACTAGACAATATCAGAAATAATAGAAACGGTGTAATTTTAACAAATATATAGCCCCTTCAATATGTAATATAAAGCAATAAATATAGATATACAATCTATTCAATATTCTATTTGTACCAGTTAACTTCACTGGTAGAATATAGGGAAAGGGGGGTGCTGACTGTCTGATAGATATATGGGTAACGAAAAGAGAGAA
The DNA here is from genome assembly GCF_027579735.1 of Bombina bombina. Taxonomy (NCBI): domain Eukaryota; kingdom Metazoa; phylum Chordata; class Amphibia; order Anura; family Bombinatoridae; genus Bombina; species Bombina bombina. The sequence goes on along the minus strand of NC_069501.1, from coordinate 640,240,283 downwards.
GTTGACAGTACCCAGCACTCACATAACACTATATGTAGCAATGATATGAAAACCGGATTAGTGTCAGGGACTGGTTATAAATTAAAACGTAACTTTTACTATTGATAAGATAAAAATGGTAAAGTGTACCAAGTGTATAACATAGAAATGTAAAGGACATACAATTACAACTTAGATTTAAAAGAGATCAGGACTGTGTGTGTGAGACACAGAGGCAGAATTACTTCCCTGGGTAATTGTTCAGATAAACCGTTTCACTCAGGGCTCAGAGAATACACGGATTGCTCTCAAACTAATCTATAAAAGGGGATTGACCCCAACAACAATACCTAATCTGAGCAATACTGGTATCTAGAGCAGGAGAGGAGCCGGTTTGTAAATATAACTGATTAAGTAAGGCAATTCCCAGGGAAAAGCAAATTAACAGGTCTCACACGCACAAGGCGTTGTCTGTGCGTGTGAGACCTGTTAATTTGCTTTTCCCTGGGACCGTTCAGACTTATTATTATTTAGGCAATTGCCTTACTTATTCAGTTATATTTACAAACCAGCTCCTCTCCTGCTCTAGATACCAGTATTGCTCAGATTAGGTATTGTTGTTGGGGTCAATCCCCTTTTATAGATTAGTTTGAGTGCAATCCGTGTATTCTCTGCGCCCTGAGTGAAACGGTTTATCTGAACAATTACCCAGGGAAGTAATTCTGCCTCTGTGTCTCACACACATAGCCCTGATCTCTTTTTAATCTAAGTTTTAATTGTATGTCCTTTACATTTCTATGTTATACACTTGGTACACTTTACCATTTTTATCTTATCAATAGTAAAAGTTACGTTTTAATTTATAACCAGTCCCTGACACTAAGCCGGTTTTCATATCATTGCTACATATAGTGTTATGTGAGTGCTGGGTACTGTCAACTTCTCTCTTTTCGTTACCCACTAGACAATATCACCTGAACATCTCTATGTAAAAAAGAAAGATATTTTACCTCAAAGGTTACTCAGTAGCCACATCCCATTGCAAAGGACATCTAAGCAGCAAATCAGTATGCCTGTCCAAGGACAGCTAAGGGAGTGAGCTTTCGTGCACACTCATCTTATTTCCCTATTCAGTTTAAGGAAGTTTACTATGAAATCTCATGAGAGTTAAGTAAAATCTCATGAGATCTCAGTAAAAGAGTTCATGACCTCAGCACTGTTGAAGCTGATTGGCTGCTGTTCATTTCTTCATTTTTTAAAAAAATTTTTACCTGCAGCTGGGCATAACTTTTTACGCAGAACTTACTGTGCTGAGCTGAGGAAATTGTGAGGTAAAATATCTTCCTTTTTTACATAGAGATGCTCAGGTGATATTTTCCTGTCAGCTTTTTGCAGTTATACTGCATCACTTTCAAGTGATTTAGCATATGAGTATTATATCCCTTTAAGTTCAATTATTGAAAAATCTGTGTGTGCGGCTTTTAGAAAAGACCATAGGCTAACAATTAACTCACTAAAATAAAGTTGCTACATACACAACTTCCTTAAACTGATGAGAGAAATCAAGTGAATGTGCCTGCACATGCCAGATGCGCACTCCCTTGCAAGTCTGGGGACAAGCATCCTGATTGGATTCTTAAAGTCCCTTTACAATAGAATGTAACTACTAAGTACAATTTAAAGTAAATGTCTTCTTTTTTATATAGGGCTATCCACATGATATTTTCTGGTCAGCTTTTTACAAGTATACTGCACCATTTTCAAGTGAACCAACATTTGGGTATAATTTCCTTACCATAAGTTTCTGGGTCTATGATCAACGTTTGCACTTGCCAGTTGCCATGGGTCTATTTTGTATTTTTTTGTGTTTTTTTTGCTAATAAAACTAACTTTACCCATCTAGAAACATTTTTATATAAAATGTAAACTAGTGCCAAATAAATCAAAGCATTGGACCAGAGAAGCAGACACATTAAGGAAAACATATAAAAGTTGTTTTATGTGAGGTGAAAGACACATAAATTATACATACAAATTTAAATTCATAAGTGCAGGGTCTCAGTAGGGAAAAATAACACAAATAAATAAAAACTTAAAATAATAGTTTCTGTTTCACTTGAAAGCTAGAGTGAAAGGACTTGACAAATGAAATAATCCCAAATGAACAGTGATACCTGGCTTCTGCGTTATAGGCGGATCTCTACCTGAAATTTTGGGGAAGTCACGTTTTTCCTGTTTTGATGGTTTGATTTAAAGCTCCTTTTCTTTAGAAAGTAACAAATTCTAAGTGGAATCCCATGCAGCAGCAGTTCATGTCTCAGATAAAGTAATTTATTCTCCTGTGAATGAACATGCTTTTATATTCTGATTTCCAGCCATATCCATGGGGAACACTTGAGACACATCAGAATTTCGAAATGATCAGTAGATTGCCAAACACATGTTAATGCACTCAGACCCAAATTGGCTAAGTTTTGTTAAATAAGAGAAAATAAATGGCAATAGACATCTTGTTCCTTAAGTAAGCCATATATTCAAATGTTCAAGTCTATTCTAATTCATCAGAAGATCCATGCAAACTTTTTTTTTTGCATGTTTCATTCAAACCCATTCTAATTTATTAGAACAGTATATTTCTTTTATATAGGTGGTGAGAGTCCCACTATCCATAACTCCTGGGAAATTCTCTTTCTGTCAACAAGAAAGATGTTGTGAATCCCAAACTCCTCCCACCTTACTAGAAACTAGTCGTGTCTTTGCCTTCTGCTGGAGAAAGGTGAAGAATGAAGATGTGCATGTTATTCTTCAGTGAGAGGGGTCCTCAGAGTGCAGTGTTCATTGGAGGAATGTATTGAGACTATGGGTAGTGACACTTTTTTCATGTCATGGGAATTGGTCAAAAGCTTTCCATAGACATTTCAAGGACCTTTCTTTTGCCTCCTCCTGTTGTGTCATCAATATACTCCTATTCCATATCCTCCTTTCATCACTGGTTTGGCTTTCTATTGGTTCTTTTCAGTAGTTGGGTTCTTATTGGAAAGTACTATTTTTTTATTGTTGTGCACTCTATTAAGCCTTTTTAGGATATATATATATATATATATATATAAATATATATATATAATGCTGCTCTTGCTTCTAAAGGTATTGCTGCTCCTTCTGTTTGTTCCTTACAGGGGAGTGCTTCAGATTTTGAGTTAAGAACTTCATTAACTCTACAGTATCTGAAATGTTGGCAGCTATGCTGCCTTCAAGTAAGCGTAAAAGGTCAGTTTTTAATTTACCTTCTACTAGCTCTAGGCCTGCTGAGATTAATGTTTCCTCATGAAGCTACTAATTCCTCAGAGGGAGAGATTTTCTCTGATCAGGGGTCTTCCTCTGATCATGAATCAGAATAATCTTTTTCATTTAAAATTGAATATATTCATTCACTTTTAAAGGAGATTTTGCTTACTTTAGAGTTTAAAGATTCTGAGGTAGCTGAGATTAAGTCTGTAAATAGTTTAGATTCAATTCATAAACCTATGGTTAAATCTCGAGTGGTTTTACCTATCCCTGATGCCGTCTCTGAAATAGTCTCTAGGTAATGGTCTAAGCCAGGTAATCCTTTTAATCCTTCTGCAAGGTTTTAGAAAATGTATCCTTTACTGACTTTTACGATTGAACTTTGGGAAACTGTTCCCAAAGTGGACAGGGTAATTTCAACCTTGGCTAAGTGTATTACTGTTCCTTTGGAAGATAGTTCTTCTTTTAAACACCCTTTAGATAGGAACTTAGATTCCTTCCATAAAATATCTTTTTAGCAATTAGGTTACAATTTTTAGACCAGAAGTTTCTATTGCTGGTGTTTCTGCTGCTTCTTCCATTTGGTTAAATAGTATTTCTGAGCAGTTTTTCGGGTGATTCTGCTAGTGGAAATTTTGTTAACCTTTTGGAATTGCTTAAATGTGCTATTGCTTTTTTTTGTGATGCTGTCTTTGACATTATTAAGATTAATTTTAAAAGTATGTCTTTGGCAGTACCTTTTTCTGAAGGGCTTTATGGTTAAAATCTTTGTCTGCTGATATGGTTTCTAAATCACAGCTTTATTTTCAAGGAAATATGTTGTTTGGATCTGGTTAGGATTCTATTATCTCTACTGTGACTGGAGGTAAGGGAGATTTACTTCCTCAGGACAAGAATTCCAAAAGTAAACCTAAAGATCCTAATAATTTTTGTTCCTTTCATCAGAACAGGGAACAAAAATCTGATTCCTCCTGTCAGAAACAAGGTTCTTTGAGCTTTGCCTGGAAGCCAAGTTTAATTTGGAGCAGATCTAAGCAATCAAAGTTATAAGGTTCATAAAGCGCCAACAGATTCTGCAGCACTGTATGTGGGTACAGAGATAAAAGTACATTGGTGAAACATTACACTATCAGACAAAATTTAACAAATACAGGGGGTTTTGAGGGTCCTATTCCCATGAGAATTTACAATCTAGGTTAGTAGGAGGATAAGAAACAGGAGGTGGGGACTGCAAAAGTAACATAGTAGATAAGGTTGAAAAAAGACCAAAGTCCATCGAGTTCAACATATACAAATCTAAAATACTTACAAAAAGCTCCAGTTAAGCTTAAATAACCCCACTAAAAGGTGATTCATTTAATACTAGCAATCATATCCATGAATTTTGTTTATATACAGAAATGTATCCAGACTATTTTTAAATGTATCTAGGTTATTGGCATTCACTACCTCCTTTGGTAATGAGTTCCACAATTTTATTGCTCTTACAGTGAAAAAACGTTTCAGTTGCAGGAGATTAAATCTCTTTTCCTCCAAACTTAAATTGTGACCTCTTGTCAGAAACAATTTTCTTGGAATAAACAGAGCTTCTGCCATCTCTGTATATGGGCCTTGAATATATTTATATAAAGTAATCATGTCACCTCTCAAGCGCCTTTTTTTCTAAAGAAAACAGACCCAGTTTGGCTAGCCTCTCCTCATAGGTTAAATTCTCCAATCCCCTTATTAGCTTTGTGGCCCTTCTCTGAACTTTTTCTAGTTCTGCAATATCTTTTTTTGCGAACGGTCCCCAGAACTGCACTCCATACTCAAGGTGAGGTCTTACCAGGGCTTTATATAGTGACAGAATTACGCTTTCCTCCCTTGAATCAATGTCTTTTTCTAATACATGCTAGTATCTTATTAGCCTTTGAAGCCGCTGCCCTGAATTGTGCACCCATCTTTAGCTTGTTATCTATTACTACTCCCAAATCCCTTTCCTCCTCTATTTGGCTATGTCTTGTCCCATTTAAAAAATACATTGCCTGCTTATTTTTACTTCTAAAATATAGAACCTTGCATTTTCCTGTATTAAATCTCATTTTCCATTTACTTGCCCATACTTCTAATTTTTGCAGATCCCTTTGTAATGAAAGTTCATCCTGCTCTGACCTAATGACCTTACTTAACTTAGTATCACCTGCAAAAATAGAGATGTCGCAATTTAATCCTTGCTCCAAGTCATTTATAAAAATATTAAAAGTGAGAATGATGTTATTGCGGAGTTAGATGATGGCAACTATTAGGTAAGTGAAATTCATTTGTTGCATGAGAGAAGTGTCTCAAATTCTTTCCTGGGCAGAAGTCAATTGTTTGATTTCTGAAGATTTTCTCAGTCATCAGTCTCTGCATTCAGGGGAGTGGTCTCTTCATTTGGATATTTTGAATCAGATAGTGGATTTTGGGGGTTTCCCAGAGATAGATCTGATGGCCTCTTTCTTCTTGGAAAGTTTTTTTTCTTTTGACTATCTCTTCTGCTAGAAAAGTTTCTGAGTTGTCGGGATAAGGCACTTTTGAGACCCAAATTTGACTTTTTGCCTAAGGTTGTGTCAAAATGTAATTCCAGATACAGGGTTAGATAACAAGTGGAGCGTTATAACAAGTGGTGTGCTATGTTACGCTCAACCTCGTGCAATCAGTAGAGCCTGATTTGTTTTTAAAAAATGTAACCAAAGACGTGTTTTGTGTGAGGGCTAAAATTAATGCATCTCATCATATAATTGAAATCGCTAATTAGTTTGCTGGACACATTTACCTCTAAATTGATCGTTTTAAAAACATGGCTAGCTGAGTTCCTTATTTAATGTCTATATATGATAAAATCTAAAGGATATTCACATTGACCTAGATTACAAGTTGTGCGGTATGGCTTTACCGCTAAAAAAATGGTCAGCTTTTTGGTATTACAAGTCGCACAGTAAGGCTTTACCATGATCGTTATGGCCTATACCGCAACGATCCATTGTGCATTTAAAGACCTGTAGTCATGGATTTTGTGAAACAAAAAAGTTTCACAAAACCTATAAAAAAAATGTTAGAAAGTACACTAACACCCATAAACTACACTATTAAACCCTAAACCACCATCCTCCAACATCGCAACTAAAAAGTAAAGCTGTTAACCCCTAAACCGCCATCCACCCACATCACCAACACTAAATAAACTGATTAACCCCTAAACCGCCATCCCCCACATCGCCAACACTAAATAAACCTATTAACCCCTAACCTGCCGTCCCCCACATTGCTACTACTAAAATAAACCTATTATCCCCTAAACCGTCGCCCCCCACATCGCTACTACTATAATAAAGCTATATACCCCTAAGCCGCCATCCCCCCACATCGGGACTACCTAAATGAAACCTAACACCCCCTAACTTTAAATTAAAGTTACAATATACTAACTACCGTAAAATAAATAAAAACTTAACTGTGAAAAAAATTAAACCTAAGCTTAAACTATTTTAAAAAAAAAAAACAACTAACATTACATTTAAAAAAAAAACTAACATAACCAAAAAATAATTGCTACAATTACAAAGAAAACAAAATTAAAAAGTTATTCCTAATCTAATACCCCCTTAAAAACAAAAAAGCCACCCCAAAATAAAAAACCCTAAAACAATAAACTACCAATAGCCTTAAAAGGGCCTTTTGTAGGGCATTGTCCTAAAGAAATTTGCTCTTTTTTAAAAAAAAATCAGCTCTTTTACATTTAAAAATCAATTTTAAAAAACCCTTTACAATACAAGTAACCCCCACCAACCAAAATAACAAAATCTAACTAAAAAAAAAAAACATTTTACAAAAGAAAAGTTAAAATATTAAAGTCTATTCTTAAAAGTATGAACAACAATCCAAAAAAGCTCTAACTAACCCCAAAAGTGGTACTTTTAGTTGGGAAATCCGTCTCTTCTTGATCCAGTGTTAGGGCCTCTTCATCCCTGCTCCTGGTGCCTGAAACATTTCTTCGCAGTCTTCTTCTCCAGCCAATAGCAAGAACATTTTTAAATTTAAATTCTAATTATCCAATAGAAAAGGATACTTAGAATTTAAATTTAAAAAAGTTCTTGCTATTGGCTGATTCAAATCAGCCAATAGGGATTGACTGATTTAAAATCAGCCAATCGGAATTAGTGATACCCCTATAGTTTGGGGTTCCGCGCTGGCGGTTACCATTTTTTAGGCCTTAAACTCCTCCACCCCCCATAGCTGTATGGGGATTGATTAGATGATTATTGATGTTTACCATTTATTAGACCTTAATCTCCTAACCACCCCCCATACCTGTATGGGGTTTGTTTAAGTGATTATTGATGGTTACCATTTATTAGGCTTAAATCTCCTAACCACCACTCTGTATTTGATTATGAACTACAACTTTTAAACAGGTTGAAGGGACAGTAAACACCTTGGGCAAGATTACAAGTGAAGCGCTAAATTATTGCGCTCCTGCAAACAAGCAAATTTGCCCATTTGCGGGAGCGTAATAATTAACTAGCCATTAAAAAGTGACTGTTATTGCTTCCACAACCTTGATTAGATCTCTGGTTAATTTTCTAAACGTTCCCCAAATGCCCTCAAAATTGAGGGCATTGTAGTTTTTTATTTAAAAAAATCTAATATTTAAAGTTGGTGAGAGTGGAAAAGTGCCTTTATATTGCGGTCTATGGGAACTGTGTGTTCCCATAAACCGCAATGTAAATATATATGTATATATTTATGTGTTAATATGTGTAATTACATGAATATGTACATGTATTTCATGTATATATTCCTATACATATATATTTTAAAATATTGCCCATTGCTGCGCTACATACCTCCTTCGCTGAGCAAGGTTCTGATGCCGTCTGTTATGGCATCAGAACAAAGCTCCCATAGAAGCCCATGGAAGTGCACTTTTGTGAGCGCAATGCTTCCTAGCAATATGAATGCAAGCTCGTGTTTGCATTATGATTAACTTCTAATACCAGATTATCGTGCAATGGTATTACAAAGTGGAGTGCTAATATAACTTGCATGCAAGCAATATTTAGCGCTCCACTTGTAATCTGGTCCCTTGTAATTACAACATTTTTCTGCAGTTTTGCAATAAATGAGCATAATTGGTGAGTTGGAACATGTTCTGAGAGCATTAACACCTTGTTTGCTGCAATATTAATAGCCAGACTCAACCCACCTCTTACCTTATTTGAAAGAGCCAACCAGGACATATTACTTGAGTGGACAAGGCCACTGTAATTCTGTTAGCAAGATTCATTATTTTTCAGTGATTAATCTGACAATCTCTGCTGAAGCCAATAAGGGATAGATATGTGGCAGAGATAGGACTGTGGATCCTGCCATGTTCTCAGAACTGGAAATCTCTTATGGTTCTGTCTTAAAGGGATACTAAACCCACATTTTTTCTTTCATGATTCATATAGATCAGGCAATTTTAAACAACTTTCTAGTTTACTCCTATTATCAATTTATCTTCGTTCTCTTGCTATCTTTATTTAAAAAGCAGGAATGTAAAGCTTATGAACCGGCCCATTTTAGGTTCAGCACCATGGATAGCGCTTTTTAGCCACCAATAAGCAAGCATAACCCAGGTTAATCTAAACCAAAAATGGTCCAGCTAATAAGCGTTATATTCCTGCTTTTTAAATAAAGATAGCAAGAGAACAAAGAAAAACTAATAATAGGAGTAAATTAGAAAGATGCTTAAAATTGCATACTCTGTCTGAATAATGAAAGACAAATTTGGGGTTTAGTATCGCTTTAAATTACAAGAAAAAGGGAAAAGGCAAAATAAAGAAGTATACTTCAAAGTTGTTTTACTCTCATAATTTAACATTTTATATCCAAATCTCAAAGTGGTTACTATCACTTTAAAAGTGGAGCACAAATAAACAAGCGGTGTAGAGCGCTAGATCATTAACTTTTTTGTGCCTTGAGATAACTATGTGTCTGGTATTAACTGCTCTAGTGTCTATCATAAGCACACACAATCCAGAAAGAAAACATAATTTCCCTAAAAATATTAACCCTTAAATCACCACAGCCCTCTACCCCTGGCTACTTAATCCCCTCCTAGCTAATATTAACCCCTAATAATACCCCTGATTGGCTTACCCATGTGCATTGCATTCTAAAGAATGAAGCAAATTAAATAATAGAAGTAAATTGGAATGTTGTTTAAAAATGTATGCTCTATCTGAATCATGAAAATTTTTTTTGGGTTTTATGTCCCTTTAAGGTGACTAGCATGCAAATTAGTGCTTCCCATTCTAATAAGTATGAGATTCCATAAGTGCAAATAAATATAGAAATATAGCAAGTCAGCTATACCCAACCCTTACTCTTCTACATGCTACACTGTGGTTGCTTGATATTTGCAGGAGCTTAGTTATATTTGTTTCAACTGGCCAGAACAAAGGAGATAAGATAAAACTCAAAAGGCTTTTCAAGAGGAATGTCCATGGAATGCACAAGGATGCAAATGTTCCTAATGAAATTGCAGATTTAAATGTTTTTAAACCATTTATTATGTAAGCAGATTTTTTAATGATTAATTTGCAAACGCATATACACAAAAAAGTATATCTCTAGATAAAAAATATAAATTTATGTTGGTGTAAGCAGCTAAGAGAACACTATGTGAAAAGGTGATACAATTTATTAGGAAACAGTGTGTAAGACTTCATGTAACCTTCTGCAATTTGAATACATTGTAATGTCTGACATTTTTGAAGGGTGAACACTTTGGGAAAGCTGGGCTGACAGGTCGTAATGCAAGGCTTTCTGCAGAACAGACTGATAATGCAGAAGTGCTTCCCCCACTTTGACAGTCCAAATGTTTCGATCATTTAAGAAGAAACATTGTTGCATCCCAGCTCTTAAGTGAACAAGGGTCCCTTTGATTTCTGTAGAGGGGGGAAGAAAAAAAAGGGCTAGAAGTTAAATTTGGGTTTGTGCTGTTTAGAACAGGGAGGTCACAGGGCCTTAATGCATTTAGCATTGACTGCCCCCTCTTGTAGTGCGTCTATTAGTCAGTAATTTGATTTGTACCTATTCATTTGCAGTCCCTGCAGCAGCTCCGAGCTGGCCCCTAGTATAATTGGTGCTGTCTCTATTTTTACTTCATTAGATTAGCCCTGACTCCTAGCCACTTGTTGTCTGCGCTTGTCTGCCCATTTATACAACCTAATGTAACACAAAATTCATTACTGATCACATTACTTTCAACTCTGAAGCCAGTCTTGTGATAAACATTTTCTTAACCATTTCAAGACCGGCGCTTGGTGGTCACTGAGTTAAGACAAAAGCATATCTAGCAGAGTGAGACAATCAATACTTTAATAATGCTAAGTAGATACAAATGTATTGACACAATACAAATAAGGGCACCAAGATTTACTTGCAGCAGGAATGTAGAGAAGACTAATGAGTGTTTGGTGTCTGGGTTTAGTGCATGAAAGCTCAGGGCAATTTGAAACATTTTGCTAGAAAACTGAATTCGCCCTAGTCAAGGTCACAATCAACTTTTCAAAGAGACCTTTATAAACATTCATTATTATTATAAGCTGATTAGTGCAATTAGAGAATAATAAATACAGATTATATTCATGCAGTGTCATTTAGTGTGCTAGACAAAAAGACTTTGGTCAATTATATTTTTATGTTATTAAAAGTATTAAGCCAGTAGAGATGAGCAAGTTTTGTGTTTCATTCATTCAGCCTGATTATATACAGCTCATGCACTTTTAACCTTTAAAAGCCAACTGGACACAATTGTCCTGAAATTGATCAAATTAAGAATTTCAGTTACTGCACTTGTCAACCTGTTAACTTGTTATGCTAGGAATTAAACTCCTATTTATTGCAGGTCTTAGGTATAAAATGGGTGGAAATATATGTGTCTAACTATTTTATACATGACTTGTTATCATTATGGTATCAACATAGCAAGTACAGCAGGTGTAGTGCATGTGACTTGAAATTTCTGACTTTTGTAAAGTTGGCTGTATTTTACAAGTTAGTTATTTTGCTTCTGTACTTAAGCTGACTTGATATATTTCTACAAAAATCAATGAGTATATAGGAAGGATAAAATCTAATTCCACAGGAAAAACTCCCTAAAAAAGCAGGGTAACTGTTAGCTTACGCATTTCAGGAAAAAGCTGTAATCATAGTTAATGATGTTCACATGTGAGATGCTTATATTGTACACACTGCTATACAATTGGTTAAGCACAATACTATTGTTCTAATAGTAACAATATCTTATTGTTCACTTTTACTCCTGAATATTATACAAACTTTTCAGTAACATTCAACAATAAATACAACAGCTAACATTGATGTTATGATTATTATAAATATATGAATCCTAGTCACTAGAAGTATATGAAAGTATTGCAAACTAATCTATTTTCCCCACTAAGGAACCAAACCCACGTGCTAAGCAAATGACTTACCACTGAGCTATCATAAGCCTAGGTAAATAACTCTGACAAATATGCTCATAACCTAATATAGTGGTAATAGTGTTTTTTCAGATAATAAAATTAGTAAAAAAATTTGTCATGAATGTCAATGTGATTAAATAAGCCTGTACATACAGCAATTATTCCAAAAGTGTGTTAATAAATACTAAATAGGAAGATCCATTGGCTTTCCTTCTTACCCAAAATGTGGTTTCTAACTACCCCTTTTTTGGGAATACAAGTTCTATCAGTGGCTTGCCATTTAAAAGTGGTAATGCTTTTATTATGCCTTCTGGCAAAATTTTGAACAATAGGGATAGCAGAAGTGCCAGTGTTAATTGTAGAAAAATGTTCTCTAATTCGGGACTTAGCATCCCATGTAGTACGTCCTACATACTGTAGATTACATTGTGTGCAAGTAACAATATAAATGACATAACAAGATGTACAGTTAAGGCAGCAATCCATTCTAAAATATTCATTGGTTAACATTGATGTAAAGGTATCTGATACTTAAACCTATTCACAAGGTTTGCACCTCGAGCTGCCACACCTGTAGATCCCAGTGCATGTCAACCAAGAATGGGTTAAAGTACTTGAAGAAGGTAATTGAGATGGAGATAGAAAATTACCAATAGTGGGACACTTTCCGTATGAACATCTAAAACTTATTTTTACACAATCAACAAGTTTTTTTATCAATAGCCAGAGTAATTAGTGTCTGCTTTAGTGCCATGTGTGTTTTTGTCTCTTAACAAATCCTGTCTGTCTAAAACCTGTACCACAAGGCATGCTCTGTGAATAATATTCATTGGATAGCTTCTCTGTTATAGGCATGAATGTAATTAATTTGTTCTCTGTTGCCAAGTCCAAACAATTTTGTTTTAGATGAATAAATTGTCCCTTGACCATAGGGTAAGGAGCAAATCTTGGGTGAAAACTCTTAGCATGAAGAACAGTAATCACTACTATGGGGTTTCTACAAACATCAGTTTTAATTGTACCATCATCCTTGCCCAATAATGTGACATCCAAAAATGAATTGATTTTTTTGGCTTTTACATGTGAACCTAAGATTGAAATCCAGTCAACAAAGTTCTGAGCTTGCAGATTATTACCTCTCCAAATAAAAATTAAATCGTCTATAAAGTGCTTGTAAAAAAATACGAGGAACAGCTTCCACCAACCCATAAATAGGGTGGCATAGGAAGGAGCAAATTTTGCCACCATAGCTGTTCCACATCCCAAATAAATGTTAAGTTTTATAATTTACATGACATTTGTTGTTTTTTTAATTGTATTGCCAGATAATTCACTTTAGCTCTCTGCTCAGTCTCCTCACAATGTTGAGTGGAGCCCCAATCCTTTGGGAAGCCAAATTGCACTTTGCTAAGTCTCCTTGTGTCAAGCGAGTGGAGCCCCAGCTATTGGGTTATTGAGCTACAAATACTTTTTGTCAAGTCTCCTTGCATTGCAAAGAAAGTCGAGCCCCATTTACAATTGGTTACGCTGAGTGAAACTAGTGGGTGGAGACCTGTATACACAGGGTTGTACCAGCAGAGGCATTCATCTGGTGAGAGGCATCTATATTATTTGCTTGGGTCCGGTATTCTTTTTTAGGAAGAAGCCTGATAAGGGCATACAACTGTTATAATCTTTTGATGTGACCAAGAGATCCCTTGCACTCACCTTTTTATTATTAAAAAGTTTTACCTCGAAGACATCCGGTGATCCATTTGGCATCTGGGTATATTGGCTCTATCCCCGTAGTTAACTTGATGATTTTATAAGTTATATTATTTATGAGGCTCCAGTTTATTTGGTGGTGTTCTCACATATTAACATATGAATTTGTTTATGGGAATCCACAGTCATATTTATTTACATGCAAAGATTTTTCGATTGTGTAACTTGCTATATTTCTGTACTTGTCTGTGGAAAGCTAACTTGCTATACATCTTTACATGTTTGCGGATAGCTGGTTTAGTTTACCTCTATACTTATTGATGAATAGATGAGTTGCCATACTTCTATATTTTTTTGTGGATAGCTGACTTGCTGTTCTCCTATACTCCTATATTTGTGGATAGTTTACTTGCTGTACTTCTATACATATATAGGCCAATATTTCATATTTTGTATATATTCTATGCATCTGTTCTTTGGGGAGGAGTTGACAGATTTAAGCTATTGAAACCATTAAGTGAAAGTGGTTAAAGGGGATATGCAGACTTGCTGGGCCTATGGGTCTTATCTGCCGTCAGTATCTATAGAACCAATTTTTTTCTTTTTTTCATAAATCAGATAGAGCATGCAATTTTAAGCAACTTTCTCATTTACTCCTATTATCAATTTCTTTGTTCTTTTTGTATCTTTATTTGAAAAGTAGGAATGTAAGCTTAGGTGCCTGCCCATTTTTGGTTCAGCACCTGGGTAGTGCTTACATTCCTGCTTTTTCAAATAAAGCTACCAAGAGAACGAAGAAAATTTGATTATAGGGCCTCTATTTATCAAGCTGTCTACTTTCTAGCATTCGCCGGCACCAATACGCTCGCCTAAGCTCGCCTAACATCGCCACCGCGGACCTGAATACGTTCGCCAAATTTATCAAGAAAGCTGTCAAAAAGCTGCACACCAAGTACGGTGCGATGAGCAGCGTATTGTTGTTAACTGACAGTCATTGATCTCGCTGCTCATCGGCTTCTTCGCAGCTTTCTTGCTACCCTGTCACTAAGCACCCACACTAAACTATACTGTTTACCCCCTAAACTGCCGCTCCCGGAGCCCCCCGCAACTAAATAAACTTATTAACCCTAAACCGCCGCTCCCAGACCCCGCCGCAACTAAATAAATATATTAACCCCTAAACCGCCGCTCCCGGACCCCGCCGCCGCCTACATTATACCTATGAACCCCTAATCTGCCACCCCTATACCGCAGCCACCTACATAAAATTATTAACCCCTATCCTGCCGATCCCGGACCCCACCACAACTAAATAAATTGTTTAACCCCTAAACCGCCGCTCCCGTAGCCCACCGCCACCTACATTATATATATTAACCCCTATCCTGCCCCCGCCACTATAATAAAGTTATTAACCCCTAAACCTAAGTCTAACCCTAACCCCCCCTAACTTAAATATAATTTAAATAAATCTAAATAAAATAACTACAATTAAATAAATTATTCCTATTTAAAACTAATCCAAGATGGCGTCCCTTGAATTCCCATTGGCTGATAGGATTCTGTCAGCCAATCAGAATTAAGGTAGGAAAAATCCTATTGGCTAATGCAATCAGCCAATAGGATTGAGCTCACATTCTATTGGCTTATTGGAACAGCCAATAGAATGCGAGCTCAATCCTATTGGCTGATTGGATCAGCCAATAGGATTGAACTTCAATCCTATTGACTGATTGCATCAGCCAATAGGATTTTTCCTATCTTAATTCCAATTGGCTGATAGAATCCTATCAGCCAATCGGAATTCAAGGGACGTCATCTTGGATGACATCATTTAAAGGAACCTTCATTCAGTTTTAGGACGTCGATGGAAGAGGATGGCTCCGCGTCGGCTGGATTGAAGATGGACCCGCTCCGCTCCAGATGGAAGAAGATAGAAGATGCCGCCTGGATGAAGCCTTCTGCCGGTCTGGATATCCTCTTCTGCCCGGATAGGATGAAGACTTCTGCCGGTCTGGAGGTCCACTTGTGCCCGGCTGGGTGAAGACGTCTCAAGGTAGGGTGATCTTCAGGGGGTAGTGTTAGGTTTTTTTAAGGGGGGTTTGGGTGGGTTTTAGAGTAAAGTTGGGTGTGTGGGTGGTGGGTTTTAATGTTAAGGGGGTTGTATTTCTTTTTTCCAGGTAAAAGAGCTGATTACTTTGGGGCAATGTGCCGCAAAAGCCCCTTTTAAGGGCTATTTGTAATTTAGTATAGGGTAGGAAATGTTTATTATTTTGGGGGGCTTTTTTATTTTATTAGGGGGCTTTTTTATTTTATTAGGGGGCTTAGATTAGGTGTAATTAGTTTAAAATGCTTGTAATTTTTTTTTAATTTTCTGTAATTTAGTGTGTGTTTTTTGTACTTTAGTTAATTTTATTTAATTGTAATTAGTTTTATTTAATTGTAGTTAATTTATGTAATTATTTTAATGATAGTGTAGTGTTAGGTGTAATTGTAACTTAGGTTAGGTTTTATTTTACAGGTACTTTTGTACTGTATTTATTTTAGCTAGGTAGTTATTAAATAGTTAATATCTATTTAATAACTATTGTACCTAGTTAAAATAAATACAAACTTAAAATAAAAAATAAACCCTAAGATAGCTACAATGTAACTATTAGTTATATTGTAGCTATCTTGGGGTTTATTTTACAGGTAAGCATTTAGTTTTAAATAGGAATAATTTAGTTAATAATAGTAATATTTATTTAGATTTATTTAAATTATATTTAAATTAGAGGGGGTTAGGGTTAGGGTTAGACTTAGGTTTAGGGGTTAATAACTTTATTATAGTGGCTGCGGTATAGGGGGCGGCAGATTAGGGGTTAATATATTTATTATAGTTGCGGCGGGGTCCGGGAGCGGCGGTTTAGGGGTTAATAAGTATAATGTAGGTGGCGGCGGTATAGGGGGAGCAGATTAGGGGTTAATAAGTATTATGTAGGTGGCGGCTGTGTAGGGGGGCAGATTAGGGGTTAATAAGTATTATGTAGGTAGCGGCAGTGTAGGGGGGGCAGATTAGGGGTTAATAAGTATCATGTAGGTGGCGATGGTGTAGGGGGGCAGATTAGGGGTTAATAAGTATTATGTAGGTGGTGGCGGTGTAGGGGGGGGCTGATTAGGGGTGTTTAGACTCTGGGTACATGTTAGGGTGTTAGGTGTAGACATTCCCATAGGAATCAATGGGATATCGGGCAGCAGCGAACATAAGCTTTCGCTGCTGTCAGACTCCCATTGATTCCTATGGCATCCGCCGCCTCCAGGGCGGCGGATTGAAAACCAGGTACGCTGGGCCGGAATAGTGGCGAGCGTACCTGGTAGGATCTTGATAACTTCCAAAAGTAGTCAGATTGTGCCGAGCTTGCATTCGAAACATCTGGAGTGACGTAACCATCGATCTGTGTCGGACTGAGTCCACCGGATCCTATGTTATGTCACTATATTCTACTTTTGCCGGTCTGTAGGGCTTGATAACTACGGCGAATCAGACTCGCCACAAATACGCTGCAGAATTCCAGCGTATTTGCGGTTGACAGCTTGATAAATAGAGGCCTATGAGTTAATGAGAAAGTTGCTTAAAATTGCATGCTCTATCTGAATCATGAAAGAAAAAAATTGGGTTTCATATTCCGTTAACACACATATAACCTGCTTATTTAATTGCACATCTTCAAACTGTCCCTGGAAAGGCAGTCTAGGTTTCCACACATTCATTTTACAAATCTTTTGGCAGCTTTTCTTTTAACTAAGACTAAACAAGTTGTGCCTGTTTTTATTTTATTTTTATTTAAAATTTACATTGTAGATTAGGTTTTAACATTGAAACTGATTTGTGTACTGTAGAAAAGAGTGAATGTATAGTCTCTGCTTCACACTTGACTTTATAAGGTGACACTGAAGGTTCGAATTGTACAGATTTACAGCTAAACCATGCAAGTTCGTTCTTGACAAAACGTAATATCCTTCAGTGCGTTATCACTTGTGGCATCTTAATTGCTTAGCCTTGTAGGTTCTTAATTAGAGAAAGAGATACTAATCTGCATGTTAATCTGGTCATCTGAAGCCTGAGCATTTTGCCGGCGTCTGTATCTGATATGCAGGACAGTCTGCAATAAACAGAGCCCTGGGAAAAGTGCAGTTATAAAGCAAGGGATGTTTGTAGATCATTTTCATTTGTTTGAACTAAAGGAAAAGTACATAATGCATTGAATGTGTGTGTATATATATATATATATGTATATATATATATAATTTGGAACAACTGACGCAAGAAGCATCCAGGATTATTTTTGGCAATATTTTTTCAGTTTATTCACAATGTGATTGATGGCCTATTCTATGAGGGAAGCAGATCCTCATAGAAAGTAGCCAATAGAATACTATTCTTTGTTGAGAAATGGGAATTTGTTTAAAAATAAAATTCCTAAGAAAACAAAGGGCCAGATTACGAGTTGAGCGCAAAATATTGCTTACGCACGAGAGTGCGCTTCCATAGGCTCCAATGGGAGCCTTGTTCTGATGCCATCATATACGGCACAGAACCTAAGCGCAGCGAAGGGGGTAAGTAGCGCGACGGTAGCAGCAAATATTAAATATATATGTATATATGTTAATATGTGTATATGTGGCATTTGGGGGCCTTTTAGAAAATTAACCAGAGATCTAATCTCTGGTCAATTTTCTGAACGCTAATTGCTACCGCGAGCTCGTGGTAGCAATAACCAGCCACTTGTAATGATAAATTAGCGCTCCACTTGTAATCTAACCCAAAGTATTTTATTTTTCTACTATAATGTATTTGGTTTGTTAAAATAACTTAATAGCACAACTGAATACGTAATGTTTCTTTTGCTTTATGTCATTTATAGAAACAACCTATATATGTTTGCTTTGCATGGGTGCAGAGGGATAAAGCCCTCATGTGAATACTTCTGCTTTGCTATTAAGAGACAAATTACATTTTGCTCTTAAAATAAAAACCAGATGACTCTCAGAAAGCCCAGGCAGGCATTCTGTAAGTGAGAATTTATCTTGTGATCTGGGTAAACAATGTCTCATCATTTAACAGTTATTATAAATAATGGCTTTTTAAGCGCTTTGTCGGGAGCTTATAGGCTCCACATAGTTCTATCTCTAATGCTGCACTGAGAGGGAGAATTCAGTGACATCTTACAGGCATCCGGTCACAGACTTTTTACATCCTGATCTGCTTCTGCTGTTATTGGGTTTTTTATACTATTGCTTCTCTCCAAAAATAAAAAAGGGGATGGAGCTTGCGTGGCGAATTAGGTTCTTTATGACTTTCTTAAAGTGAAAGTCAATCCTACCGTTTTATAAACGCTAGGATGGACTATTGAATCAAATAAATGGGACTTTCATTCATAAGGTAAAAGATATTTCATGTAGAAAGCTCCTTTATTTGTCTCAATCGATCGCCATTCTTAGCTGCTACAGCAGCCCACGGAGAAATTTGTTTTTTGCTAATAGGTGACGTTTTCACCTCTTAGCCAATAGCTGTGCGGTAAATCTGGCTCCCAAGGGGTGCCAAGCCAGATTTACCACAAGGCTATTGGCTAAGAGGTTAAAATGTCACCTCTTAGCAAAAAAAATGTTTTGCCGCGGGCTGCTGTAGAAGCTAAGAACGGCGATCGCTTGAAACAAATAAAGGAGATTTCTACATGAAGTATCTTATACTTCATGAATTAAAGACCCCTTTATTTGTTTCAATAGTCAATCCTAGCATTTGTAAAACGCTAGGATTGACTTTCACTTTAAGGGGGCAAAAAGTACATTTCAATGCACAGCTATGGATTACAAATTCACTTTTATGCCCCTTTAAATATCTCCTTTAATTTGTTCCACATCCCTTACACCAAATGCTCTGCTAGCCGTGCCAGTTAGGGAAGGAGAAGGTACTTGATGATCCTGTAACATACCTACCAGCTGTTCCTATTTTCCCAGGACAGTCCCAGTTTTTAAACTCCTATCTTATGGTATAATTGTTCTAGAAGTCTATACTAGATTCTAAAAATCTGTCCTAAAATATGATCTTGGCATGAGAATCAAATATGTGATGAGGCAGAGTAGACGTAACTATGGAAACAAATGGTAGGTGTGGCCAAGACGCATGTTAACGTCTTACAGAATTATTATGCTGCAAATTGTTTTAGGAAATTTCATTTGAAAGTAAAAAGTAGAACTATCTTTATGTTGCAGTGGTTATGTGATTGATATTAAAGCTATTCTCTAGCGCATTTAACTATGTCTTTATTGTCAGGCCTTACATCTGTGAGTTCTTAGATCTATAAGTCTACATTTATTTTTTATACAATTCCACTCCCCAAAGTTCTACCTTAGGCCCAACACTAGATCCTGCTATATACTTTTTTTTCCCCATAAGCGATTTTATCCCGTTTGCAGCAATAACAAAAAAATCTACAATATTTCTGCTTTGCCTACCTGTGACACTCACACAGCAGTGACTGACTCCCTTCAGTGCCACTAGTACACACAGAACAATGTTTTTAAACACGAATGTCAGCTGTGGCCAGTACTCCCATTAACTTTTAACAATTGATTTGCAGCAAAGTGTTTCAGAAAATTTCATTTGAAAGTAAAACTGTCAAAATGGAGATTTCTTAATGTTGAAGCAGTCATGTGATTGATAATGGCGCTATTCCCTAGCATTATAACTGTGTCTTAATAGTCAAGCCTTAAAGCAGCTGTGTGTTCTTAGATCTATATGACTACATTTCATTTAAATTAAAAAAAGAGGATTTTAACAAGTTCTTGTGTTAGGGTTACCGGCTGTCCTCCAAAAACAATAATGGACAGGTCAATAGCCATGGGTTGTAGGAGTGGTCTTACAATTCCAATCCCCAGTTCTACCTTAGGCCTAACATATATATTTCTTACACAATTATTATTATTGGTTATTTGTAGAGCACCAACAGATTCTGCAGCGCTATAAACAAATGCGGAATACAACAAGACATTTATAGGGATCAAATGGGTAGAGAGCCCTGCCAAGAGTCGCACTGTTGTAGTCAGCTCTTAAGAAGGTGATCAACAAACAGCTGGACTCATAGGCTTACATGCTAAGGGGGTTCAGGGGATAGCAATGGAGGAGAGGAACTGGTATAAAGTAAGGTTAGTGTAGGTCGTATACATCACTGAACAGTAGAGTTTTTAGGGAGCGCTTGAAGCTTTCAAAACTAGGAGAGAATCTTGTGGAGCGAGGCAGAGAGTTCCACAAGATGGGAGCCAATCTGGAGAAGTCCTGTAGTGAGGCGGTAACAAGAGAGGAGGAGAGGAGGAGGTCATGAGCAACAGAGTGATTTTATCCCATTTGCAGCAATAACAAAAGTGTCAACAATATTAACTCCTTGGCTACTTGTAACACACACAGCAGTGACTGATTCCCTTCAATGCCACTCATACACACAGAACGATGTCTTTAAACATCCATGATTGTTACTAAAACACAAATCAGAAATTTTACCCTAGATCACTGGTTTTCAAACCCGTCCTCGGGCTTCCCAAACAGGCCCGATTTTTAGGATTACATTGGATGAGAACAGGTAAAATAACCACGTTTACTAATCAGCTGATTATTTCACCTGTGCTCTAGTACAGATATCCTCCAAATCTGGCCTGTTACGAAGGCCTGAGGACAGGTGTTCTAGATGCTACACATAAAACACACAGAGGTTTTAATTGCATGATGACTGAAGGTAACATATAACAGAGATTTTTTTTACCCTCCTTTGCATGGTCTATCTGAATCATGAAAGACAATTTTGTGGCTTGTAAATTAAGTATTCCTATGTACAATTTCCACAACTCTGATGGACCTGGACAGACAACCTAAATTAAAAAATATTTTTTTTTCACCAGCGAAACGCATTTGAATATAAATGTAATGAAGAAAAATAAATATGCAGAATGCCAATTTAGTGCATCCTTGTTAATGCCTACTAATAACTTCTAAATTAGTTAAACATATAAAAAAAATACAGAAATGATGTTTGGTGTCAGGTTAGGACATGTTTTTCGCTTATTATTTTTCTTTGGCGGCATAAATCTCCTCTATTCTAAATATTTATTTTATAAATTGTTTACTTCCAAAATAAATTGAGCTTGTCATGTTTTTTTTTCCGGCAAAAGTAGAATGGTATTGAAGATACCCAATATTACTGGCAAGCGGCCAGTCTCAGCTCTCCTGAGCATTTTATTGGAGGTTAAAAGTGCACTACTTAAAGGAAGGCAGCATTTAAAAAGACAAAAATTGTTCAATTTAATCTCAAATATAATTGGTGATTTTGTTTGTTTATAAAAAAAATAAAACCCTAATGTTATTTTAGTTCACTGTGATCACTGTGAAGTTCTTTAGAATTTAATTATTGATAACTTCCAAAATAAATAAATAATATCTCTGAAATGTAAATACCAAATGATAATAAGCATATTTTTTCTACTAAATTTTAGGAATCCTACAATGCAACAAATATTTTAATATAAAACATACTTTCTTTTTTTTGTGCAAGTTTCACTTTTGTTTTACTTATAAACAGTAAACTTTCAGGATTTATATAGAGAATGCAATTTTCCAATCTACTGTTATCAAATTTACTTTGTTCCTTTGGTATCCTTTGTTGAAGAACATACCTAAAAGGCGCCTGCAATACACTGCTGGAAGCTAGCTTATGATTGGGTGTATATGCCTCTTATCATTAGCTCACCAGATATGTTTAGCTAGCTCCCAGTAATGCACTGCCTAATCTTCAACAGAGCCTAATCTTCGAGAAAGGATACCAAGAAAACAAAACAAATTTGATTATAGAAGTAGATTGGAAACTTATTTAAAACTGCAAGCTCTATCTAAATCATGAAAGTTTAATTTTGATTTTAGTGCCCCTTTAATGCTGGGTGTACAATTTGCTTATTTATTTTGCTATGTTTATAACTATTAAAAGTTCAATTACAGGAAAAGGCGGCAAAAATACATAATTAAAGTATCCAAGAATACATTTTTTGATTGAGTAAAAAATCTGAGATGAACCCAGAATGTTTCTTTCATGATTCATATAGAGCATACAATTTTCAGCAACTTTCCAATTTACTTTTATTACCAATTGTGCTTCATTCACTTGGTATTCTTTATTGAAGGAGCAGCAATGCACTACTGGGAGCTAGATGATCACATTGGTAAGCCAATGATAAGAGGTTTATATGTGCAGTGACCAATCAGCAGCTAGCTCTAATCTCCTGAGCCTACCTAGGTATGCTTTTTAACAAAGTATATCAAAAGAACAAAGCAAATTACAAAATAGAAGTAAAATGGAAATATGTTTAAAATTGCATGCCCTATCTAAATCATGAATTTTTTTGGGTTGCATGTGCCTTTAAATTGTTAACAAGGGTCCTAGCAGACTTTTCAGTTGTGAATCTGGAGTTAAAGGAACAGTTTTTTTTAAAAAAAATTTTTTTGTTTAAAAAGATAGATAATCCCTTTATTACCCATTCCCCAGTTTTGCATAACCAACACTGTTATATTAACACACTTTTACCTCTGTGATTACCTTGTATCTAAGCCTCTGTAGACTGCCCCCTTTTCTCGGTTCTTTTGACAGACAAGCATTTTAGCCAAACAGCAACGGCTCATTAATAACTCCACTGGAATGAGCACAATGTTATCTATATAACACACATGAACTATCTAACTGTGAAAAACTGTCAAATGAGATAAGAGGCAGTTTTCAACAGTTTAGAAATCAATTTGAGCCTACCTAGCTTTAGCTTTCAAAAGAGAATACCAAGAGAACAAAGCAAATTTGATGATAAAAGTAAATTTGAAAGCTGTTTAAAATTGCATGACCTATCTGAATTATGAAAGTTTAATTTTGACTAGACTGTCTTTTTAAGTAAAATACAGTCACAAACTGAGCTGCTTTAAAAATCTGATGCCACTATTTAGTGGCTAAAATAGGATCTATCCCATAGTTTTGGGAACCATTAGGGTACATTATAATTGTTCAGAGAATTAATCATATTTTTCCCTGTAAAGCTCTCCATTAGAGCCCATTGGAATTTTTGTAGATAAATAATTAGTTGAACATTTATAAAGATGGAGAAAACATAGTATTAAATGAGCAATATAGCCAGTGATAGCTCTACAGATCTTTAAAACCACTTATGTCTTTTAGATTACACAATGTGATGAGTAGGAGGGAGAAAAGTCACTCACTGCCTAGCCCCTCCCCCTTACTACTTAGCAACACTTCTAACTGTACAGTAATCCTGCTGCACTTCTCCAGAACATCCAAGACAAAGGCCTCTATGTATGAAGCCGTCTACTTTCCTGCATTCGCCGGCCCAATACGCTCGCCTAAGCTCGCCTAACATCGCCGCTGCGGACCTGAATACGTTCGCCAAAGTTATCAAGAAAGCTATCAGGAAGCCGCGCACCAAGTACGGTGCGACTAGCAGCGGACTGTTGTTAACTGACAGCCATCGATCTCACTGCTCATCGGCTTCTTTGCAGCTTTCTTGCTAGCCTGTCACTAAGCACCCACACTAAACTATACTGTTTTACCTCCTAAACCGCCGCTCCCGGAGCCCCCCGCAACTAAATAAACTTATTAACCCCTAAACCGCTGCTCCTCGACACCGCCCCAACTCTAAAAAATATATGAACCCCTAAGACGCCGCTCCCGGACCCCGCCGCCACCTACATTATACTTGTTAAACCCTAATCTGCCGCCCCCTATACCGCCACCACCTACATAAAGTTATTAACCCCTATCCTGCAGATCCCAGACCCCACCGCAACTAAATGAAATGTTTAACCCCTAAACCGCCGCTCCCGGACCCCGCCACAACTAAATTAAATGTTTAACCCCTAAACCGCCGCTCCCGGACCCCGCCGCCACCTACATAATACCTATTAACCCCTAATCTGCCTCCCCCTATACCGCCGCCACCTATCTTAAAGTTATTAACCCCTATCCTGCCCCCCCTATACCGCCGCCATCTATCTTAAATTTATTAACCCCTATCCTGCCCCCCCTACACCACCGCCACTATATTAAACTTATTAACCCCTGAACCTAAGTCTAACTCTAACACCCCCCTAACTTAAATATTATTTAAATAAATCTAAATAAAAATTACTATTATTAACTAAATTATTCCTATTTAAAAATAAATACTTACCTATAAAATAAACCCTAAGAAGCTACAATATAACTAATAATTATATTGTAGCTATTTTAGGGTTTATTTTTTATTTTACAGGCAACTTTGTATTTATTTTAACTAGGTACAATAGTTATTAAATAGTTATTAACTATTTAATAGCTACCTAGCTAAAATAAATACAAAATTACCTGTAAAATAAATCCTAACCTAAGTTACAATTAAACCTAACACTACACTATCATTAAATTAATTAAATAAATTAACTACAATTACCTAAAATTAAATTAAATTAAATAAACTAAACTATAGTACAAAAAACAAACAAACATTAAATTACAAAAAATAAAAAAAGAATTACAAGAAGTTTAAACTAATTACACCTAATCTAAGCCCCCTAATAAAATAATAAAGCCCCCCAAAATAAAAAAATGCCCTACCCTATTCTAAATACAAAGTAATCAGCTCTTTTACCAGCCCTTAAAAGGGCTTTTTGCGGGGCATTGCCCAAAGTAATCAGCTCTTTTACCTGTTAAAAAAAATACAACCCCCCCAACTTTAAAACCCACCACCCACATACCCCTACTCTAACCCACCCAAACCCCCCTTAAAAAAACCTAACACTAACCCCCTGAAGATCCCCCTACCTTGAGCCGTCTTCACCCAGCCGGGCCGAATTCTTCATCCAAGCGGGGCAAGAAGAGGTCCTCCATCCAGCCGAAGTCTTCCTCCAAGCGGGGCAGAAGAGGTCCTCCATCCAGTAGAAGTCTTCATCCAAGCGGCGTCTTCTATCTTCATCCAACCGTGGCTCCATCTTGCAGACCTCCGACGCGGAACATCCTGCTGGCCCGACGACTACCCGACGAATGAAGGTTCCTTTAAGGGACGTCATCCAAGATGGCATCCCTCAAATTCCGATTGGCTTATAGGATTCTATTAGCCAATCAGAATTAAAGTAGGAATAATCTGATTGGCTGATTCAATCAGCCAATCGGATTGACCTTGCATTCTATTGGCTGTTCCGATCAGCCAATAGAATGCGAGGTCAATCCGATTGGCCGATTGGCTGATTGAATCAGCTAATCGGATTATTCCTACCTTAATTCTGATTGGCTGATAGAATCCTATCAGCCAATCGGAATTCGAGGGACGCCATCTTGGATGACGTCCCTTAAAGGAACCTTCATTCGTCGGGTAGTCGTTGGGCCAGCAGGATGTTCTGCGTCAGAGGTCTGCAAGATGGAGCCGCGGTTGGATGAAGATAGAAGACGCCTCTTGGATGAAGACTTCTACCGGATGGAGGACCTCTTCTGCCCCGCTTGGATGAAGACTTCGGCCGGATGGAGGACCTCTTCTTGCCCCGCTTGGAGGAAGAATTCGGCCCGGTTGGGTGAAGACGGCTCAAGGTAGGGTGATCTTCAGGGGGTTAGTGTTAGGTTTTTTTAAGGGGGGTTTGGGTGGGTTAGAGTAGCGGTATGTGGGTGGTGGGTTTTAATGTGGGGGGGTTGTATTTTTTTTTACAGGTAAAAGAGCTGATAATTTAGAATAGGGTAGGGCATTTTTTTATTTTGGGGGGCTTTATTATTTTATTAGGGGGCTTAGATTAGTTGTAATTAGTTTAAACTTCTTGTAATTCTTTTTTTATTTTCTGTAATTTAGTGTTTGTTTGTTTTTGTACTATAGTTTAGTTTATTTAATTGTATTTAATTGTAGGTATTGGTAGCTAATTTATTTAATTAATTTAATGATAGTGTAGTGTTAGGTTTAATTGTAACTTAGGTTAAGATTTATTTTACAGGTAATTTTATATTTCCTTTAGCTAGGTAGTTATTAAATAGTTAATAACTATTTAATAACTATTGTACCTAGTTAAAATAAATACAAAGTTGCCTGTAAAATAAAAATAAACCCTAAAATAGCTACAATATAATTATTAGTTATATTGTAGCTATCTTAGAGTTTATTTTATAGGTAAGTATTTATTTTTAAATAGGAATAATTTAGTTAATAATAGTAATTTTTATTTAGATTTGTTTAAATAATATTTAAGTTAGGGGGTGTTAGGGTTAGGGTTAGACTTAGGTTTAGGGCTTAATAAGTTTAATATAGTGGCGGCGGTGTAGGGGGGCTGGATAGGGGTTAATAACTTTGATAGGTGGCGGCGGGATAGGGGTTAATAACTTTAAGATAGGTGGCGGCGGTATAGGGGGGTCAGGATAGGGGTTAATAACTTTAAGATAGGTGGCGGCGGTATAGGGGGCAGCAGATTAGGGGTTAATAGGTATTATGTAGGTGGCGGCGGGGTCCGGGAGCGGCGGTTTAGGGGTTAATATATTTATTATAGTTGTGTCGGGGTACGGAAGCGGCGGTTTAGGGGTTAATATATTTATTATTGTTTCGGCGGGTCCGGGAGTGGCGGTTTAGGGGTAAGTAAGTTTATTTCGTTGCGGCGGGGTCCGGGAGCGGTGGTTCAGGGGTTAATAATTATAATGTAGGTGGCAGCGGTATAGGGGGGGGCATATTAGGGGTGTTTAGACTTGGGGTACATGTTAGGCTGTTAGGTGCAGACATCTCCCATAGAAATCAATGGGATATCGGGCAGTAGCGAACATGAGCTCTCGCTGCTGTCAGACTCCCATTGATTCCTAGGGGGTTCCGCCGCCTCAAGGGCGGCGGATTGAAAACAACGTACGCTGGGCCGGAAAAGTGCCGAGCATACCTGCTAGTTCTTTGATAACTAGCAAAAGTAGTCAAATAGTGCCGAACCTGCGTTCGGCACATCTGGAGTGACGTAAGAATCGATCTGTGTCGGACTGAGACCGGCGGATCGTAGCTTACGTCACTAGATTCTACTTTTGCCGGTCTGTAGGGCTTGATAACTACAGCGAATCAGCCTTGCCACAAATACGCTGCGGAATTCCAGCGTATTTGCGGTTGACGGCTTGATAACTAGAGGCCAAAGTCTCTGTCTGTGCTGACTCCCCCCACAAATACCCACAAATCCACCTGTATTAAAGGACCACTAAATGCAGTAGAATTGCATAATTAACAAGTGTATAATGAAAAGAAAATGCAACACTTACTCTGAATTTCAAATAAGCAGTATTTTTTTTTTCTGGCAAATTTAATTTTTAGCCCATTTTCCGGCCCCTGTATCACGTGACAGACATCAGCCAATCACAGACTAGTATACGTATACCCCGTGAGCTTGTGCACATGCTCAGTAGGATCTTTTTACCCAGAAAGTACGCAAATAAAAAGTATGTGCAAAACTTGATAATGGAAAAAAATTGGAAAATGTCTTGAAACTGCATGCTCTTTCTGAATCATAAATTTTATTTTGACTTGAGTGTCCCTTTAATTTTGACTCGACTGTCCCTTTTATGGTCCCTAGCAATTTTGTATTGGTTATTCTTTCATTGTGGGAAGGTGACTTTATTCATTAAAAATGGGGCACAAGTATAATATATATATATATATATATATATATATATATATATATATATATATATATATATATATATATATATATATATATATATATACATATATATATATATATATATATATATATATATATATATATATATATATATATATATATAATGACAATATGGTAGGATGCCATTGGCCCTTACACCACATGCCTAGCCTATACATACAAGAGGAGCTTCCCACTATAATTGTTCTGTACCAGTGAGCTGATGAATCAAAGGGATAAGCTCT
Source organism: Bombina bombina (assembly GCF_027579735.1). Lineage (NCBI taxonomy): Eukaryota > Metazoa > Chordata > Amphibia > Anura > Bombinatoridae > Bombina > Bombina bombina. The sequence continues at coordinate 640,211,856 of NC_069501.1, read as the reverse complement.
TGCGAGTAATCAAAATATGCCAAGAGCCCAGGTATTGAAAAGACTGGTTAAATAGTTGACATAAATTGTTCTCTTCAGGTGAGTATAAGAGAGGATAAGTTTCTGCATATGAAACTTTGGTGTTTATGAAGGTTGGAAGGTACTTGCAGTTGTTGTATGGCACCAAGCGCTGCAGAAAAGTACTAAGTGAAAGGATGTAGCAGTAGTTGTTTGTTGATGTAGTACTGAAAGGAAAACATGCTAAATATTCAACAAAACAAAGTGTAAAAGACAGAGAAAGTGCTCATCCTAGTATAGAGTAGGAGGCTAATTCCATTGAGGCCAGTACAGCACTGCCTAAAATAAAAGCTGAAAGCCCCTCCTATACACTTACTTAAAGTGAATATAAACGCAAGTGCATCCGGTAACGCCATAGTAATCTTATAGCCAAATTAGGTAGACTTTAATTCATCGTTTTATTTAGATCTCACTAATTATGCATAATTATACCTTTTAATCCTGTTGCTGTTCGCACCGTTGCTCCGCACGCAATACTGCCTTCTTGATTGATACTTCTTCTAAATGATATCTCCAAATAATTCCCCCCCCCCCTCCCGGGGCGTTTAACCCCTTTCCTAAAACGTCACGCGATTGTTCTGTGCATGCACTAAAATACATATCTCCTATTGAGTCTAGATGTGCGTTTACGAGATGTGCATGCTCTATAGCGCTCACATTGGCAACATAGCATTAGACATCGATTACTGCATGCGCAGCTCAGCTTTTTTATTGTGAGCGCGCTTGAGAGAAACGTATAGAGTGGGTAGGACCTCTCTATACGTCACACAGTGCTGAACTAGAAGGTAGCGTCTGGGAGGAGTCTGAATGCAAATGGGGTAAAATGAATCTTAATATATATTTCCGAAATCTTAGTTTGGATATTAAAAATTACATAGCGGTTACACTAGGACACAGTACAAAAAATGCTTAGGAGGCTTCAAAACATTGTAAGTTTACATTCACTTTAACCATCTAAGTGTGGAACAACTTTTGTCAATAAGCAATTTATAGATCACTCTTCTCAGCTCGCTGCTGCTGAAAGTCACACAGAAACCGTTGCTGGGCTTCATCTGGCGTGTGAGCCATATCACAATGGTATAAGCACTTTATATGACAATGACTTGACTATGGCACTACACATTTCATATCAGTTCAGATCAACACAGTTAACTGTGGAGGGCCCTTGTAGTGAGTAGGATTGCAGTTTATTGTGCGTGTTTGTTTATTTGAAAATATAAAACTAATCTATAACCCTGCATTGCTTGTCCCAGTTAAGGTCTGTATTTACTCAGGATAAACCATACCTACCACTTGGCAGAAAGTGCTGCCCAGAATCAATAATAATTTTGGCCATGACCATTAAATCAGAGCATGGTGCACACAACAACAACAATGTGAGCACCAAAAAGGGAAAGAACCAGGGTCAAAGCAGGATGCTGTTGATAGATAATTTTGAGGTAACAGAGAATCTTATGGCAGCCACAGTGGAAAAGATGAACAGTTGCACAAGCAGGTAAAGAGGATTCCACCAGGACACACATTGTTTGGTCAGTGGGTAAATACATAAGGGCCAGCTAAATGCAGGACATAACCAAACATTCTCCTTTCTAGCCTTATTCAGGGCAGTGGGAGAGGTGCAGAATCTTTGTATGGGAGCTGTAGCTTTGCCTGGGTATAGAGAATTAGATCTGAGGGAAGCACATTTCCCTCACCATGTTGTTTGATGGATGTGAGGGGTATTAGAGCGTTAATTAGGTAATATTGTGCAAGAGCCGCAGAAAGCTGTATCCACAAGATATCCATTTCACCAACTCACTACTCTATGCATGAAGTGTCATTTTATTTTAGAGCCAGGTCTCTAGTAATCCATTCTCTAGTAATTTCCCGGCTTGACTACTGTAATAACCTACTAACTGGCCTTCCTCTCTGCCGCCTCTCCCCCCTTCAATCCATCCTAAATGCCTCTGCTAGGCTAATCCACCTCTCCCGACACTCTGTATTCGCTGCACCCCTCTGTGGGTCCCTTCACTGGCTCCCCATTTACGGCAGAATTAAATTCAAAATTCTCACTCTGACCTACAAAGCCCTTACCAATGCAGCCCCCCCCACCTGTCCTCACTCATCAACAAATGTACTCCAGCCCGTCCCCTAAGATCAAACAATGATCTACTCCTTGCCTCTTCTACCATCACCTCCTCCCATGCTAGACTACAGGACTTCTCTTGTGCGGCACCAACCCTCTGGAACGCACTTCCTCGAGCTGTCAGACTTTCCCCCAACCTCTCCTTATTTAAACGCTCCCTAAAGAACTTCTTGTTCATTGAAGCCTATCACCAAATCAGTAACTAATGAATTCTGCTTGCCTAATAATTGCCCTCATCTAACTCCACACTAACATCACTCCCACCTTTGCAGTCCCCACCTCCTGTTTCTCACCCTCATACCTATTTAGATTGTAAGTTTCCACGGGAGCAGGGCTCCCAATTCCCCCTGTATTTGTTTGTTAAATTTTGTCTGGTTTCTCATATTGTACTGTCCTGTTATCTTTGTTACCCATGGACAGCGCTGCGGAATCTGTTGGCGCTTTATAAATAAAGAATTATAATAATACTTCACAGATTCATTTTTTACATAAAACTTCTGACAATAGTAAAGCTAGAATTATTTTCAATGTACGTCTTTTGAAAGTCCTGCATTATAGGAACCGTATAATAATGAAAATGCTTAGCTTAGTTACATGTTTAGCAACTCTCATTATAAACAAATGTGCTACCAATTACTGATTCATGCTTCATTAAATATCACGTGTCCAACATTTTCAAAGGAATAACCATATTTGAATATTCAAATAGTTTTTTTCTTATAGGATCTTTATATGCATTATAGCAATTATAGTTGGATGTAATACTAAGGAAACAAAGGTTTAATCATTAAGGCCTAGATTTGGAGTTCGGCGGTAGCCGTCAAAACCAGCGTTAGAGGCTCCTAACGCTGGTTTTGGCCGCCCGCTGGTATTTGGAGTCAGTGATTAAAGGGTCTAACGCTCACTTTTCAGCCGCAACTTTTCCATACCGCAGATCCCCCTACGCCATTTGCGTATCCTATCTTTTCAATGGGATCTTTCTAACGCTGGTATTTAGAGTCGTTTCTGAAGTGAGCGTTAGAGCTCTAACGACAAAATTCCAGCCGCCTGAAAATAGCAGGAGTTAAGAGCTTTCTGGCTAACGCCGGTTCATAAAGCTCTTAACTACTGTACCCTAAAGTACACTAACACCCATAAACTACCTATGTACCCCTAAACCGAGGCCCCCCCACATCGCTGCAACTCGATTAAAATTTTTAACCCCTAATCTGCCGACCGCCACCTACGTTATACTTATGTACCCCTAATCTGCTGCCCCTAACCCCGCCAACCCCTGTATTACATTTATTAACCCCTAACCTGCCCCCCACAACGTCGCCGCCAGCTACTTAAAATAATTAACCCCTAATCTTCCGACCGCAAAGCGCCGCCACCTACGTTATCCCTATGTACCCCTAATCTGCTACCCCTAACACCGCCGACCCCTATATTATATTTATTAACCCCTAATCTGCCCCCCTCAACGTCGCCGACACCTGCCTACACTTATTAACCCCTAATCTGCCGAGCGGACCTGAGCGCTACTATAATAAAGTTATTAACCCCTAACCCGCCTCACTAACCCTATCATAAATAGTATTAACCCCCTAATCTGCCCTCTCTAACATCGCCGACACCTAACTTCAATTATTAACCCCTAATCTGACGACCGGAGCTCACCGCTATTCTAATAAATTGATTAACCCCTAAAGCTAAGTCTAACCCTAACACTAACACCCCCCTAACTTAAATATAATTTACATCTAACGAAATAAATTAACTCTTATTAAATAAATTATTCCTATTTAAAGATAAATACTTACCTGTAAAATCAATCCTAATATAGCTACAATATAAATTATAATTACATTGTAGCTATTTTAGGATTAATATTTATTTTACAGGCAACTTGGTATTTATTTTAACTAGGTACAATAGCTATTAAATAGTTAAGAACTATTTAATAGTTACCTAGTTAAAATAATAACAAATTTACCTGTAAAATAAATCCTAACCTAAAATATAATTAAACCTAACACTACCCTATCAATAAAATAATTAAATAAACTACCTACAATTACCTACAATTAACCTAACACTACACTATCAATAAATTAATAAACACAATTGCTACAAATAAATACAATTAAATAAACTAGCTAAAGTACAAAAAATAAAAAAGAACTAAGTTACAAAAAATAAAAAAATATTTACAAACATAAGAAAAATATTACAACAATTTTAAACTAATTACACCTACTCTAAGCCCCCTAATAAAATAACAAAGCCACCCAAAATAAAAAATTCCCTACCCTATTCTAAATTAAAAAAGTTACAAGCTCTTTTACCTTACCAGCCCTGAACAGGGCCCTTTGCGGGGCATGCCCCAAGAATTCAGCTCTTTTGCCTGTAAAAAAAAACATACAATACCCCCCCAACATTACAACCCACCACCCACATACCCCTAATCTAACCCAAACCCCCCTTAAATAAACCTAACACTAAGCCCCTGAAGATCTTCCTACCTTGTCTTCACCATACCAGGTTCACCGATCCGTCCTGGCTCCAACATCTTCATCCAACCCAAGCGGGGGTTGGCGATCCATCATCCGGTGCTGAAGAGGTCCAGAAGAGGCTCCAAAGTCTTCCTCCTATCCGGCAAGAAGAGGACATCCGGACCGGCAAACATCTTCTCCAAGCGGCATCTTCGATCTTCTTCCATCCGGTGCGGAGCGGGTCCATCTTGAAGCAGGCGACGCGGATCCATCCTCTTCTTCCGTTGTCTCCCGACTAATGACGGTTCCTTTAAGGGACGTCATCCAAGATGGCGTCCCTCGAATTCCGATTGGCTGATAGGATTCTATCAGCCAATCGGAATTAAGGTAGGAATTTTCTGATTGGCTGATGGAATCAGCCAATCAGAATCAAGTTCAATCCGATTGGCTGATCCAATCAGCCAATCAGATTGAGCTCGCATTCTATTGGCTGATCGGAACAGCCAATAGAATGCGAGCTCAATCTGATTGGCTGATTGGATCAGCCAATCGGATTGAACTTGATTCTGATTGGCTGATTCCATCAGCCAATCAGAAAATTCCTACCTTAATTCCGATTGGCTGATAGAATCCTATCAGCCAATCGGAATTCGAGGGACGCCATCTTGGATGACGTCCCTTAAAGGAACCGTCATTAGTCGGGAGACAACGGAAGAAGAGGATGGATCCGCGTCGCCTGCTTCAAGATGGACCCGCTCCGCACCGGATGGAAGAAGATCGAAGATGCCGCTTGGAGAAGATGTTTGCCGGTCCGGATGTCCTCTTCTTGCCGGATAGGAGGAAGACTTTGGAGCCTCTTCTGGACCTCTTCAGCACCGGATGATGGATCGCCAACCCCCGCTTGGGTTGGATGAAGATGTTGGAGCCAGGACGGATCAGTGAACCTGGTATGGTGAAGACAAGGTAGGAAGATCTTCAGGGGCTTAGTGTTAGGTTTATTTAAGGGGGGTTTGGGTTAGATTAGGGGTATGTGGGTTGTAATGTTGGGGGGGGTATTGTATGTTTTTTTTTACAGGCAAAAGAGCTGAAATTCTTGGGGCATGCCCCGCAAAGGGCCCTGTTCAGGGCTGGTAAAGTAAAAGAGCTTGTAACTTTTTTAATTTAGAATAGGGTAGGGAATTTTTTATTTTGGGGGGCTTTGTTATTTTATTAGGGGGCTTAGAGTAGGTGTAATTAGTTTAAAATTGTTGTAATATTTTCTTATGTTTGTAAATATTTTTTTATTTTTTGTAACTTAGTTCTTTTTTATTTTTTGTACTTTAGCTAGTTTATTTAATTGTATTTATTTGTAGGAATTGTGTTTAATTAATTTATTGATAGTGTAGTGTTAGGTTAATTGTAGGTAATTGTAGGTAGTTTATTTAATTATTTTATTGATAGGGTAGTGTTAGGTTTAATTATATCTTAGGTTAGGATTTATTTTACAGGTAAATTTGTTATTATTTTAACTAGGTAACTATTAAATAGTTCTTAACTATTTAATAGCTATTGTACCTGGTTAAAATAATTACAAAGTTGCCTGTAAAATAAATATTAATCCTAAAATAGCTACAATGTAATTATAATTTATATTGTAGCTATATTAGGATTTATTTTACAGGTAAGTATTTAGCTTTAAATAGGAATCATTTATTTAATAAGAGTTAATTAATTTCGTTAGATGTAAATTATATTTAAGTTATGGGGGTGTTAATGTTAGGGTTAGACTTAGCGTTAGGGGTTAATACATTTATTAGAATAGCGGTGAGCTCCGCTCGGAAGATTAGGGGTTAATAATTGAAGGTAGGTGTCGGCGATGTTAGGGAGGGCAGATTAGGGGTTAATACTATTTATGATAGGGTTAGTGAGGCGGGTTAGGGGTTAATACATTTATTATAGTAGCGTTCAGGTCCGCTCGGCTGATTAGGGGTTAATAAGTGTAGGCAGGTGTCGGCGACGTTGAGGGGGGCAGATTAGGGGTTAATAAATATAATATAGGGGTCGGCGATGTTAGGGCAGCAGATTAGGGGTACATAGGGATAACGTAGGTTGCGGCGGTTTACGGAGCGGCAGATTAGGGGTTAAAAAAAATATGCAGGGGTCAGCGATAGCGGGGGCGGCAGATTAGGGGTTAATAAGTGTAAGGTTAGGGGTGTTTAGACTCGGGGTACATGTTAGGGTGTTAGGTGCAGACGTAGGAAGTGTTTCCCCATAGGAAACAATGGGGCTGCGTTAGGAGCTGAACGCTGCTTTTTTGCAGGTGTTAGGTTTTTTTTCAGCTCAAACAGTCCCATTGTTTCCTATGGGGGAATCGTGCACGAGCACGTTTTTGAGGCTGGCCGCGTCCGTAAGCAACTCTGGTATCGAGAGTTGCATTTGCGGTAAAAATGCTCTACGCTCCTTTTTTGGAGCCTAACGCAGCATTTGTTTGAACTCTCGATACCAGAGTTAATTTTATGGTGCGGCCAGAAAAAAGCCCGCGGAGCGTTAACAGCCCTTTTACCGCCAAACTCCAAATCTAGGCCTAAGTTTTTTTTTTTTTCAATTAAATGTTTTATTGATTTTCAAACAAAATAACATAACATAAGAGCATTTGTGCTCTAACACAAAGTATATATGCATTAACGGCAGATTTACATAGGAAATTTGATACAAATATAAACAAGAAGATCCACGTAATCCGCCTAGGGATATCAACTCATTGCACTGCATAATGAACCACCACATCATAAAGTTTTGTAATCAGAACATACAAGATTAGGGTATACAAAATTACATTTATAATAGCTCACTTTGTTAATGATCACAGACCTTTTTGCTCCCATAAGAAAAGAACATCAGCAATAAAATCTTATTTGCCATTAAACACATAATGAATCTTCTCTAACTCTAGGACTTGGTCCACCTCATGCATCCACATAGAGACAGTGGGAAGCACACATTTCTTCCAAAACCTAGGGATCAAACGTTTTGCACAGTTAATCATACACTGGAATAATTGTTTCCTGTATTGGCAGGGGATTGTTGGGGTATCGTTCAGTAAAATGATGTTGGGTGAAAGTTTTATTGAGGTCCCTAGTATAGTGTTGATGTTTTTCGATACGTCTGACCAGAAAGCACATAAGAGTGGACAGGACCACCAAATATGGGACAGGGTACCCGTACCTCCA